>NW_007260055.1:77717-107705 GCF_000164805.1 Carlito syrichta | reverse complement strand
GAACATCTTACTTCCTCTTCTATATTCTAAAAGTGTTTGTATAGAGTTGGCATTATTTCTTTAAAAAAAGATATTAGGTCAGATCCACATGGCCCTTGGTTTCATCCAGTTCCTTTTTCTAACCCATTATCCTAAACAGTATTTATGTTGGCTAGTGTCCAGACTTTCATTTGGGAGAACTTGGTACTTAACATTGAATACTTTTTTTGGAGGCTCTCTTGGGTGTATAAGGAGCAATTTAATTGTTCCAGATAGTCTGGTGACATCTATGGAATAAAATGACACTGAGTTACTGAAATTGACACTAGTCTAATACTTAGTGACTATCTCATTATCTAGGTGCTCAAGTATTCCATTATGAATCCAGATATAGTAGCCTGAAGGGAAGTTTCGCTCCCCTATTGTCATTCATAGTGCTCATCAGATGACAGAATCCTCTGTCATCTCACCAATGATGTAGCCCTCTACTTTGCTATGGATGCAAAGACCCACTTCAATAAGCCCTAATCAATCTTTACATGTTCTCTGTTTGTGTCAGCTGCCAAGGTGGTAGATGGCATGGTGGCTCAGAGCATGGAGTGGGTCATTTGGCAACTGAGGTCGGGTTGATGTGAGTGTAGTTTGGTTGAGGCGTCCTGGAATGGCATCAGTTTTTAAGCCTAGGGAGGGTACAGCTCATGAATGAAGGACATCTTCTGATGAGATTAATATTTGAATCGGTACTTCTATGGGTAGAACTACGCGGTTATCAACTTCTAGTAATCGAAGTTCTCCTGGCTTGAGGTCTGTTGTAGGGACTATATAGGAGTCATAATTTAGATCTTCATAGTCTGTGTATTCATAACTTCAATATCATTGATGTCCTATGGTTTTGACAGTTAAAAGTGGGTTATTGATTTCGTCTATTATGTAGAGGATTCGTAGGGAAGGGAGAGCGATTAAGATGAGGATAATAGCGGGTAGAATGGTCCACACTGTTTCTACTTCTTGAGCATCTATTGTGCTTGTGTGGGTTAGTTTGGTCGTTAGTATTAGAGTGATGATGTAGAGCACTAATGAGCTAATTAGAAAAACGATTATTAGGGTATGATCATGAAAGTGAAGTAATTCTTCTATAATAGGGGAGGTAGCATCTTGGAAGCCCAACTGGAGAGGATGTGCCATAAAAATACACAGGAGTTTAACCTGTAATTTAACTTTGACAAAGTTATGTAATAGTTTTACTAGTACTTTATTATGAAGAAAGACATAGTGGTTATGGAGTTGGCTTGAAACCAATTTTTAGAGGGTTCAATTCCTTCCTTTCTTGTAATAGATTACGCTTTTACGTAGGTAGGTTCTTCAAATGTGTGATAAGGTGGGGGGCAGCCGTGAAGTCATTCAAGGTTTGTGGCAGGTAGTTCAACTGCTAATACCTCTCGCTTTGAAGCGAAGGCTTCTCAAATTATGAAAGCTATTAGTATAACTGCGGTTAGAGAGATAAATGAGCCTATGGAAGAAACGGTGTTTCATATAGTATATGCATCTGGGTAGTCTGAGTATCGACGGGGTATACCAGATAGTCCGAGGAAATGTTGAGGAAAAAAGGTTAGATTGACTCCTACAAATATAATTGCGAAATGGATTTTGGCTCATGTTGAATGAAGGGTAAATCCTGAAAATAAGGGGAATCAGTGGACAAAGCCTCCTATAATTGCAAAGACTGCACCTATGGACAAGACATAGTGAAAGTGTGCTACTACATAATAGGTGTCATGGAGGACGATGTCAAGTGAGGAGTTGGCAAGGACAATCCCGGTTAGACCCCCGACGGTGAATAGAAAAATGAAGCCTAGGGCTCATAATATGGCGGGAGATCATTTAATGTTACCTCCGTGTAGGGTGGCTAATCAGCTAAATACTTTTACGCCAGTTGGAATAGCAATAATTATGGTGGCAGATGTGAAGTTCTTATGTCATAAAGCAATGCTGTTCAGAACACAATAAACAGACTTTGGTTTCTGGTCTGACATGCAAAGGGCTTGGAAGTAATCAATCTCATTCTCCCAACAAGAATAAAATCAAACAAACTGAAAACCAACAACTCTCTTAGCTCAATCAGATAATAGAAATCACAAGACAAACCTGGAGAAACAGACAGGCAGATACCAAGAATCATGGCTCACCAGGAGCAGATGCAAAGCAGATGCAAAAAGGCACATGCCCACAGCTGAATCAGTGTTGGTAGCAATTCTTAAACTATAATTCATGAATTGCTAGAAGTTCAGTGTGGACTAGCTTTAGAGTTTAAAACTCTGAAGAAGCCCAGCCTTGGAGAGTCCCCACACTTTTCAGAGTGTTACTTGCAACACTGTTACCAGGTTCTCACTATGAAGATCACAGAAAAGTCCTTTAGTTAGGATAGAGGGACAAGTAGCCAATTTTGAAATATGCTCAGAACACCCTCCTCTCTTCAACAAGGACTACCTACCCTCAAAGAAAACTATGTTACCAGAGCTTAATTCTGATGGGGTTTTGTCAAATCCCAAATGACCTGGGGAGGGGAAACACCCAATTCCAGCCTCCTTTAGACTTTGACATGGGGAAAACAAATATGTAACTTCCGTTCACTAAAAGACTTAGACCTGTTAATACTGCAGCAATCGTGCTCTTGCAAAACAGCAAGGAGTGAAAGCTAAAAGAACTGCAAGGCTCAGATCCCATATCTGGAGGTTATCAATACCCAAAGAGAACAGGGGAGAAAAACAAGAACATTATAAGCCATTTTATCCTCTGATATCACAGATACAGTAAACACAGCTTAACTCTTGGCCAAATAAACATTAAACTTTACACAAAAGATCTACCTCAGATTCCTTTTGATATATTTAGCATTCAATAAAAGTTACATTGAAAGGCAAAATAACAGTCTGGTGAAATGTAGCGAGCATCAGAGCCAGATTCAGAATTGGTAAAGATTTTAGAATTACCAGACTTGAAGTTTAAAATGCTTGTGATTAATAGGCTAAGGACTCTAAGGGAAAACATAAACAATATGTAAGAACAGATGACTAATAAGCAGAGCGATGACAATGCTAAAAAAGAATCAAAAGGAAATAGAAATAAAAACACCCTAATGAAATTGAATAATGCTTTGATGGGCTCATCAATAGATTAGGTATAGCTAGGAAAGAATTGGTGAACTCAAAGACATGTCAATATGAACTCCCAAATGTTAAATGCAAAGAGATCAAAGATTGTTTTTAAGATGGAACAGAATATTGAAAGACTGTGAGATAACTTACAAAGGGGTAACATACACATAACGGGAAAACAAAAAAAGAAGGAAGCAGGAACAAGAGAAATATTTGAAGCAATAATAGCTGAAAATTTTTCAAAATTAATAACAGGCACCAAACTACAAATCAGGAAACTAAAAGAACACTTAGGATAAATACCAGAGACTATACATCTAGGTATATAGAATTCAAACTACAGAGAATTAAAAATTAAGAGAAAACCTTGGAAGATGGTCAGTTATGGGGGCACTATCTAGAGAAAAGGAGTAAGAATTACATAAAACTTATCTTCAGAAATTATGCAAGAAAAAGACAGTGGAATGAAATATTTAATGTCGAAAGAAAAAATCCACTAACCTAAAATTCTGCATCCAGTGAACAATTCTATGCCTACAAATTTGATAACATAGATGAAACGGACCAATTTCTTAGAAGACACAAACTTCCAAAACTCTCACAAGGAAGAAATAGACTATCTGAGTAGGCCTGTATCTAATAAATAGTAATTAACAACCTCCCTTTAAAAGCTCAAAGCCCATTCACTGGTGAAGTCTACCAAACATTTAAGATAGAAATTCTCTACAATATTTTCAGTAAAATAAGATGGAAATATTGAATATCTTCTAGCTCATATTATAAGCCAGCAGTGAGTGAAGACTAAAACCAGACATAAACATTATAAGATAGGAAAACTGTAGACCAATATTTTTCATTAATATGAATTTAAAAGTTCCTCAACAAAATATTAGCAAATAAAATTCAACAATATATAAAATGAATTATACATATTACCAGGTAGGATTTATCCCAGGTATGTCAGGCTGTTTCAACAACGAAAAAAAAATTAATGTAATCCATCTCGTCAACCCTAAAAAAGAAAATCATATGATCATATCAAAAGATGCAGAAAATTCATTAGACAAAATCTAACATCTTCTTACAACTGTCAGCAAATAAGAAATAGAGGGAACCTCCTCAACTTGATAAATAACATCTACAGAAAACCAACAGTTAACATCAAACTTAATGATGAGAAATTAAATGCCTTTCCCTGATATAGAGCAAAAGGGAAGGCCATACCTCTCACCACATGCATATTCAACATCATACTAAAAGTTCTAGCTAATGGAATGAAATATAAAAAGAAAATAAAAAGCAAAGAAATTAAGAAAGAAGAAACAAAACTATCCTTTTTTTTTTTTTCTTTTTTGGCATATGATATGATTGTCTATGTAGAAAAACCCAAAGAATTGACAAGAACAAGACAACCTCCTGGAACTAATAAGTGATTATTTTCAAGATTGAAGCATCTAAGATTGTCATTAAAAAGCCACTTGCATTCCTATAAGCCAACAATGAACAATTGGAATTTGAAATTAAAAACCTACCATTTACATCAACACCAAAATAATGAAATACTTAGGTATAAATCTAACAAAATAATACAAAATCTATAGAAGAAAAACTATAAAACTCTGAAGAAACAACTAAATAAATGGAGAGATATCCCATGTTAAAGGATAAGAATATTTAACATACTTAGATGTTTGTAGGTTCCAAATTGATCAACAGACTTAACATGATCACAATTAAATTCTCAGCAAGTTATACATCTACACCAACAAACTGATTATAAAGTTTACATGGAAATACAAAGATCAGGAATAGCCATTTTAATACTGACAAGAACAAACTCAGAGGACTGAGACTACCTGGCTTCAAGAATTATTGTAAAGCTACAGTGATCAAGATATTGTGGTACCAGTGAAATAATTAACAAGTTGATCAAAGCAACAAAATGGAAAGCCCAGAAGTAGGCCCACACAAGCATCTGATCTTTGAAAAGGAACAAAGACAATAAAATAGAGCAATGATAGCCTTTCAACTAATGATGCTGGAACAACTGAATATCCACAATTAAAAAAAAAGGAAGGTGTGTAGCAGCAGATCTTATACCTCTCACAAAAATTAACTTAAAATGGATCACAGGTTTAAATATAAAACACAAAGCTACAAACTTCTAGACAATACATAGGAGAAAATCTATATATCCTTGGATTTGGCAATGAGTTTTTAGGTAACACCAAAAGATTTTCCATGAAAGAACAAATTGAACATTTTGACTGTTAAAATTAAAATTTTCTGCTCTGTGAAAGACTATCAAAAGAATGAAAAAAAAAATCACCAAAAGATTCAGAGAAAATAGTTGCAAAAGATATATCTGATAAAGAAACAGTTTAGCCAAAGCATACAAAGAACTATTAAAATGCAACAATAAGATAATAAGAAATGCAATAAAAATGAGTGAGTTAGATAATTTGCCAAAGAAGACATATTTATGGCAAAGAAAGCATATAAGAAGTCTGGCAGCCTATATCAAACAAGAATTGAAAATTATGAGATTTACAAAGAGATGCCACTACACACCTACTAAAAGGACCAAAATCCAAATCACTGACAATATCAAATGCTGGTGAGGACAGACTCTTTTTCATTGCTGGTGAGAATGCAAAATGATACAGTCACTTTGGAAGACAGTTTGGCAGTTTTTTATGAAGCTGAATGTGGTTATCACTATACTATCCGGCAATTGTGCTCCTTGATATTTACCCAACTGGTATGAAAACTTATCTGCACACAAATGGTATAGCAGTTTTATTCATAATTGCAGACACTTGGAAATAACCAAGGTATACTTCAATAGCTAAGTGGATAAACTTGGTATATACATAGAATAATATTTGGAGAGAAAGAAATAAGCTATCAAATCATGAAAAAACATGGAGAGAGATTAAATACGTAGTGCTAAATTAAGGAAGACAGTTTGAAAAGTTACATACTGTGTGATTCCAACTATACAACATTTTGGAAAAGGCAAAAATATGGAGACAGTAAAAAGATGGGTTGTTGGCAGGATTTCAGGAAGGGAGATGAATAGCTACAGCCTAGGGTATTTTTATGGCAGTGGAATTATTTTGTATGATACTAGAATGGTGGATACTACATTATTGTATTGGTAGAAGTCACACCAAGTGACATTATGCATTTGGAAAAACCCATAGAACCATACAACAGAAAGAGTGAAAGGTCATGTAAACTGCAGACTTAATTAATTAATTGTTCAAAATGTAGTATGCTAATGCAAGTTGTTAATAAAAGGGAAAATTGCATGTGGCTTGATGAGACAGGGTATGTAGGAACTCTGTTCAGTTTTTGTCTATACCTAAAACTACTCTAAAATCTTTCAATTAAATAAAATCAATGTTTTTGTACTCAGATGTCCCAATTTGTAAAAAAGACAGATGTGTGCACACAAATTTCATGGAAGTTTTCTGCATAGAAATGCAAGGTTAGGCTGGGTGCAGTGGCTCACACTTATAATCCCAGCACATTTGGAGGCCGAGGTGAAAGGATTGCTTGAGCCTATGGGTTCGAGACCAGCCTGGACAACTTGGCAATACCTAATCTCTACATTAAAAAGAAAAATTAGCCAGGTATGGTGATGTGTGCCAAGTTTCTGCTACTTGGAAGGCTGAGGGGGGGTGATCGCCTGAGCCCAGCAGGTTGAGGTTGCAGTAGCTGGGAGTGTGCCACTGGTCTCCATCCTCGACAAGAGAGTGAGACTCCATCTGAAAAAAGAAAAGAAAAGAAAAGAAAAGAAATGCAAGGTTGATATACTAATCACTTTCTTATTTGGGGTTTGTATGTGTTTTCATGCATTACTCATGTAATTTTGAACATCTAGCTTCCTCCCTTTCCACTTCAGATAAACCCTACTGGAGATAGACATTACTCTTTTATATTTTCTAGTATTTATTCTATTTCACAGCCATGGTAATAAGAGACATTTGTACATACATATATTTATCTTGGCTGCTTTGTGGTTAAAAGGCATTTATGGGAGGCATAGTAGAATCTCCTCACTGCTCCTCTTCCACGTTGCCCTACACATCATTTACTGTAGATGAAAAATATCAGAATAATGGAAAATAGTAAAATGAGCATCATTTGAACATATCACACATATTTAATCATTCTTCACTTTTTTTAAACCATACTTACTTTCTCTAATAGTTTTTCTTATTTTACAAATATCACTTTAACTACAAATATGTAAGTGTAAATGCTTCAGTGTGTATCTTTTGCCTATAAGAGCAATTTCCTACCTCTCCCAAAAACACACAAAGAAAATAATGATTTTGCTTAACATTTCTAACGTCCAGTCCCTAATTCATGTTTCTGCGGCTGTTAGTGTCTGTTGCAGCTTTTCGCTCCAACCATGCACTGCAGGGGGCCGTGATGCACACACCTCTGAGGATCTGAGCAACACCTGGGTAGCCAGGACCCGACCCAAGGCTGAAATGGGAAAACACGACCTCCCTGAATGCAAGGGGTGAGGGGAATGTTAGTTCCCGACGTCGGTGGCCTGCCGCGCAGCACTCTGGGAAGGGGTCCCCGGCGCCCACCCTGCGCAAGCGCAGGCCCAGCCCCGCCCCCGGCGTCCGCCCTCTTGGCCCAAAAGGCGGGCGTCCGCCTTCCTAGGTCTGCGCCGGAGAGGAGGCCGAGCACCTGGGGTGAGAGCGCCGGCGTTGGGGCTCCGCCGGGCTGCGGGGCTTCCGGACGTGCGCTCCTGCGTCCCGGGTGCGGGTGCCGATCGCCACGTGGAGCCTCGGACGGGGGCTCCCCACCCCACCCCCGCTATCCCCTGAGCACGCGCGCCGAGCCGAGCGGGGGTGGGAGGAGGGCGAGCGGGGGGTCAGTGGGGTCGGGCCGGGGCGTGCGGTGGTGAAGGGGGCGTGTGGGGGAGGCGTGCGAGGGTGGGGGGAGGGTGGGGGGAGGGCGGACCTGGGCGTGCAGAGGTCGGGGGGCGTGCGGGGCGTGGGCGGTGGACCCGAGGGGGCGGCCATCGTTCGTGCTGTGGTTCTGAGAAGCGAATCCCTCGTCCTTGGTCAGACTGGTCGTCTTGCGCCCGCGACCGTCGCTGTATGTCATGGAAGCGGCTGTTCTCATAAGGAGACACCTGTCTGTCCTTGTCCTTGACGGTTCATTGAACTCTCGCAGCGACCCTGCTGGTCGTTATACACGTGCCATTTTATTTTTATTTTTTAGTGCAGGGGATTTCATGAGGGTGGACACCCCAGGACACAAGCTAGGAGGTGAGAGGGTAGAAGGCTCATCGAGGTCGGCTTGACTCCCTGTCTCTTGCTCTTCCTGATAGCAGACCTCCCTGAAACCCGGAGCTGCCAGTACCTGCTTGAAACCTTGGGAGCACTTATTCAGAGGGATCAGTGCTCAGATCTCCCTACGTGACTGTGAAGTGAACGTGTACAGAATCTCACCAAATGGTAACTCTATCTTGAGATTTGTGCAGTCTCCAGTTCCATGGTTGGGACTGAGGCTCCTGGACCCTCCAGCACGGTTGAGCCTGTCTCTCACCTCAAGGGCACAGATTCCTATTCGGGGGAAGTGATGTCCTGTAGAAAGTCGATGAAAAACACAGCCTCATTTAGAATTTTTCAGCAGCTACAGTAAAAAGAGGCAGGCAGAGCGAATTTTGCTGATGTGTTTACCTTGAGTCATTACATTCAAAATGCTACCTTGACTCATGGCTCTGGCCACACTTAAGGTGTTGAGTGATTGCATGCAGCTAATGGCTACAGTATTGGATAGCATGTTTCTGGTGAATTCCAAGAGTCAGGCTTAGGGTGCCAGGTGAAAGTTTCAGGTGAAGTGAATTTGTTTTTCAGGCCCAAGTCCCAGCCCTTCTGAAAGAAAGTAACTGTGACAACAGGCTGGAAAGAGGGAGTCCATGCCAGATCCTGCCACTGAGAATGGCCCATTTGACAGAGACCTGTTCCAGAGCTTCAGGGCAGAGGCAGAGGATTCTAGAAAGGCACAGGTTCTGATTTGCTTCACCTGAGGCAGTGCTTGGTTCCCTGAGTAGCATGAGTAAGACTTATAATGTTACCACATTCAGGAGCTGTTACAGACTGTGTCACCAGGGATAATGTGCACTAACTTGCAGAAGCTGGTGACCTGGGGTTGAGAGGGTTGAGTGTCAAGCTGAGGAGAAAAAGGTACTTTACAAAAGTGCTGGTGAGGTCATGGTGTCCAGAGAAGGTGTAGTCAGCTGACAAAATCCTAAACAACACCCCATTTTCTTCATTTTCCCATTACTTTTTCTGTACTTTGAGTAGCTGTCATACTACGTTCATTACTACATGTGGCATTTAGAGTTTATACTGACACTCCTTTCTTGAACATAGATAATAACAAAATGATACCAGAGGGAGGGAGTTTTCTATGCTGGAAACCCCAAAATATGAGGGGTACCCCCCCAAAAAAATCAGTTATCATTTGGAGGGCAGACCCCTTGTAGTACAGGCTTTTCCCACTACGTAAGTGTTCTGGGAACCAACTAGCATCAATGTACCAGCTAGCACTGTTGTAAGAGACTATGTTTGGCTTCAGTTATTATAATTTTTTTTTTTTTGGAGACTCAACACATTTGCCCATTTCATTATGGTGGCTTATGAGTGCAGTTGCCCACAGCGCCCTGAGTATTCATCAGTTGTTGACAAAAAATGTCATGACCTCCATACCCCACCCTCCCTATTCACCTGATCTCACCCAGAGTGACTTTTTTCTGTTTCTCTGGGAAAAAGTCTTCAAAGGGAAACATCTTGTGGGTGTGGAAGACATGAAACAAAAAATAGCAGAAGCACTAAAAGGCACCAAAATTGACTAGTCTAGAAAATGTTTTGAGCAGTGGAAAAAGTGTCTCGATAGGTTTCTTGCATCAAACGAAGAGTGCTTTCAGGGTGACTGAAGTTTGAACATGTAAGAATAAGTACTCAATTTTTTTAATAAATAAATTCTGGGGCTTTTTAGGTTCCTCCTCTTAAGGGGCCTGAAATTAATGACTTGTGTATAGTCTCCCAGGTCAGACCCAGGAACTAAGCATGGTGCTGTTCACACACAGGTGAGTGTCAAAAGCATCTTATCAAAAGGTCTTTTTAAAGAATCAGTAACGATTATTGAGCAAAACATTGAAAAGTATATTCCTTGTATACAACATTTCATCTTTATTTTAGAGTTTTCTGTGGAAGCTCTAACTCAGGGTGTAAAGACAGTAAGAATTTGCTTACTAATCCCTCCTGAGTTGTTTTTTTGTGGGGATATTAGGTTGAATGAGGATAGAGGGTTTCACCTCTGTGTACCTGAACATATTAAGTTAATCTTCTGTTGTATTATTTTTACAATTTCGTCAGGTAGTCACAAGGAACATAAATTGTTACTAAATTAACAAAATACAGTTTTTACCACACCTAGTGAAAAATACAGGGTTAAGTGGACTCAATATCAGAGATGAATGCGTTCAAGTGCTGCTACTTTTGTGTGGTCCTTCTGTCCCTTTCAAGAGTCAAACTGACATTCTCCATTGGGAAATCTTTTCTCCAGTTGGGTGTGAAGAGAATTTTAGGCTTGTGAAAGCAGTCACATCTCGATCATGATGGGATTACGTCCCAGGAAAACCATTGTAATTATCATAATTGGGAACTCCTCTAAAGGAACTATAAGGCAGACCAAGTCTCTCATGACCCCCTGTTCTTTCCTCCTCTCCAGGTGAACCTTCACAGGCCTCTACTCTCTTCAAGGAGCAGCAGAAAATGAACATGGCTCAGGTGAGTTTGGTTCTTAATAATCAGTTTATTTTACAAACTTTTATAAGGGCTTTTTAAGGATTTTGTAAGGGTTTATGTATCTGTATTTTAATATGAAAAAGTAGAGACAGAAATGGGTCAGACCCATTCATACAAGATACAGAAATACAGAAGACTAGCAGAGGAAACTTGGCATGTGGACAGATAGACTCAGGTCCTCTGCTGGTACACATTTACCAAATTGAGCTCCACATGTATTTCTGAGGTATTTCATTACCTTGGCAGAGGATCAGATATTACGTAATGGTTTACATTGATGAGAAAGATAAAGCAAACATTCCTCATGAAATATAAAGATGAAGATAACCTGATGTAATTGTTGTTCTACAAGTAGGTGATTTAGTAATAACTCATTACATAGCATAAAATGTTTTCTTTATTTTTTCCTCAATAGAAGTAGAAAATGTCATGTTGAGCACTAACTCACTCGTTATTCATTCACTTCTCAAGAATTCAAACACAGAGTTAAATTAGACATTTTTGTGATGAATCAACTGAATGTCTTTAAAAATCACACTCCATAAGTATTCTAAGTATCCATGATATTCAGGTTGTTTAGCAGATGATATAAAATTCTGTTCTTTTTCAGATGTCTCCCCATTTGGCATTCAACTTCAAATGTCTGTGTGACGCCTTGGTTGTTATTCTCACTTGCCTGTGGCTTTCAGTGACCCTACTGGATTGTAATCATATCCAGTGGACATTGTCTTATCCTTTCCGTACTTGACTTTTCTTCACCACTTGCCTCTGCTTCTCACTCTGTCCTGGAATGTTTCTCTGTGAGTGATACTTTCCACTGGCCTGTCCTCCCCTGCTGCCGTCTCCATGGACTCATCATCTCCTCTTGTCCTGCTGACTCTGAATAGGTCGTCCCATTGCCTTCTGTTCTTCATGGTTTCTCATTTGAAATCAACTTTGAATATGATAGGTTGCTTCTCCCTTGCTGCTTTCAAGATTATCTCTGTCTTTGGCTGTTTTAAAACTTTGATTAGAATGTATCCAGGTGTGGATTTCTTTCTCCAAGATTATCTTACTTGTAGTTGAGCTTTTGGAGTGTGTAGATTAATCATGTCCTTCAAATTTTTGAACCTCTTGGCCACTGTTACTTTAAAAATTGTGTTAGACCCTTTGTGTCTCCCTTCTCTGTCCTGTAGTCTCATTATGCATATGTTGGTAAGCTTGATGTTGTCCTATGGTTCATTTTTTTGTTATTACTTTTTTCTTTCTGTTTAACTGCACAGTCTCAATGAACGTGTTATCTTAGTTGCTTCACTCTTTTTTTCCACCTACTCATCTCTGCTATTGAATGGACTTTTTTGGTGAAATGTTCATTTTAGTTATTGTACTCTTTAATTTTAGTGTTTCTGTTTGGTCCCTTTTTATTATTTCTGCCTCTTTTGTCTTTATTTGGTGACATACTTCCCTTCAGTTCTTAGATATCATTTCCTTTAGGTCTTTAACCATATTTAAAATAACTGATTTAAAGTCATTGTCTAGTGAAGTCCAATATCTGCTTCCTCAGGAGCAATTTCTGTTGATTACTTTTTTCCTGCATATGGGTCTTACTTTTTTTTTTCTTCTTGTTTTGTAATTTTTTTTAAGTTGGAGTCTCACTTTTTGCCACCCAGACTGGAGTGCAGTGGCATGCTCATGGCCACTACAGCCTCGACCTGCTGGGCTCAAGCAGTCCTTCCACTTCAGCCTTCCAAGTAGCTGTAAATACAGATGCACACAACACACCAACCTAGTTTTTGTGATTTATTGTAGAGATGAGGCCTCGCCAAGTTGCCTAGGCTGGTCTCGAATCCCTGGACTCAGACAATTCTCTTGCCTCGGTCTCACAAAGTGCTGGGATTATAAGCTGAGCCACTGTGCCCAGTCTTGTTTTATAATTTTTGTTGTTGAAAACAGGACATTTTAATAAAATATGGCAACTCTAGAAGAATATCTCTCCTCCCAGGGGTTGTTGTTGAAATTTGTCCAGTGAGTTTTGTTTGTTTGTTTGTTTGTTTGTTTTTTTGAGTTGGAGTCTCATTCTGTCAGCCAGGCTGGAGTGAGGTGGCTTGTTCACTGCCACCGTAATCTCCATCTGCTGGGCTCAGGCCATCCTTCCACTGCCTCCTTCCAAGTAGCTGGCACTACAGGTACCTGCCACCATTCCTGGCTTATTTTTTGATTTATTGTGGAAACAAGGTCTTGCTGTGTTTCCTAGGTTGGTCTCAAACCCCTGGGCTCAGGAAATCCTCTTGCCTCCACCTCCCAAAATGCTGGGATTATAGGCATGAGCCACTGTGTCTGGCCTGTCCAGTGACTTTTTAAAACGAATTCAGTAGTGCCTGTATTTGTGTGTGTGGCAGCTGAAGTCTCTGCAGAAATTTCCTTAAATTCCTGAAACCAAGCAAGGGTCCCAGTCTTTTCCAGGGGGGCTTTGTGAGGGTTATGGCATTTCTCCAGCAGTAATCCTGGATATTTACAACTCTGTATTAGTCTTCATTTCCTGCTTTCTCCAAACCTTTAGGTCACTCAGAAATGACAGCTTAGAGCCTTCTCATATCCTTCCTGAGCATATCACAGTCCTGGGCTTATTCTCAGCTGTGCATATAGGTGGGCTTCTCAATTCTCAGGAATATATCAGAGTTTTTCAAAACCTTTATGGACATTTCATCCTCCAGCTTGTCCTTTAAATAAAGCTTTTTATTAGATGATTACTTACCCCAACTGTTTATCCACCACCCCAGGTAGCAGGTAAGTTAAAGTTGCCTTTGAATGTTTTAGACTAATGTCTTGAAGCACAGGTTTTTCAACCTGCATGAAAACTCTTGAGTTAGTTCAGTAATCAGCCTTGCAAGTGAGATCTTCAAGGGAACCATCCTATTAAGTCAAGTAAGGACAGTTTTCTGGGAGCAGGCCTTTGACAACTCGAACCCACTTCTGCCTCCTCCAGTGGTTGCCAGGCTGCCTCCTCCAGTGGTTGCCAGGCTGGTTTTTGCTCTTATCTCAGATGATTGGTTCTCAAAGCTAATGGGGAACTGGAGAGAGCTGGATGAAAATAGGAAAAGTTAAGATAATGTGGAACTATGGTTCTCCCTATGTTGGAGCCTTTTTTAAAACATTTTCAATGTTTTTTTTCAATTGAAGTTTCACTGTGTCATCCATGCTGGAGTGATATGGCTACTGCAACCTCAACCTGCTGGGCTCAGGCCATCCTTCCATCTTAGCCTTCCTAGTAGCTGAAACTATGCTGTGTGCCACCACGCCCAGCTAATTGTTTGGTTTATTGTGAGACGAGATTTTGCCAAGTTGCCCAGGCTGTTCTTGAACCCCTGGGCTCAGGCAGTCCTCTGGGATTACAGGCATAATGTATATTTTTTTTGTATAAATATTCTTGTATAGATTGCTTGAAGCCTTTGATTATCTTGCAGAAAAAGTTGATTCTGTAATTGCTGCCAGTTTCTCATTACTTTTATGGAAGAGAGAATTTTCTCAACTTCAGTATTTTTGCTGATATCCCTTGTTAGCTTGAATTTGAAGTCTTTTGGTATAGAAACTGTCTCTTTTCTTAGTTTCTAAGACTTTATTTTCTGAATTCTGTTACTATTTTTCAGAAAACTTCTTCTCTGACTTCTTTCCTGCACATCTTCTGCCAGCCTCTTTAATATATGTGGTCCTCAAATGTTTTTGTTTTGGTACTTTCTCCTTAATCCCAATGTGCTCAAGGAGCTGTCTGATTGTCTCTAATAACTTCAGTTACCAGCTAGGGTGCTAATGACTCCTAAGTGTTTGTCTCCATCCTAGACTTGCCTTCTGTGCTCTGAAATCGTGTATGTTGGTTTAAAGGGCAGTTCCAGCTTTATGTCTCACACACCCCTTTGTAGCAACCAGAACAGATCTCTCACTCAAACGTCTCACACGTTTTTCCTTTTGTTTCTCAATTGTCAGTTTTTGACACCATCAAGAAGCTGATTATTTTGAAACATACATTATATTATTATTAACTAGAGTCACCATACTGTGCAGTATCTTGAAAACTTGTTCCTCTTGTCTGATGGAAACTTTGTATCCTTTGACCAACATCTCTAGTTCCTCTCTCCCTCTCCCCCAGATTCGGGTAACTGTCATTCTATTCTTTCTTTACTTCTATGCATTTTACTGTCTTAGATTCCATGTATAAGTGAGATCTAATTTGAAAGATTTGTCTTTCTGTCAATTAAAAACAAAATAAAACAAAAAACAGAGAGAGAGGCTTCTCACACAGCTAGACTATGTTGCTACCACAAGCATTAATCATCAGATGGTTACTTCTGCTCTGTGATTATATCCTATTCTTATGTCAATTGCTGTTACTTCAGTGTACATAGTGTTTTCTTACTATGGTCTCATTGGTTCCAACTTCTTTGTAAGCTGTTCCTTGTTCTTCATGAGCTCTAGATTTCTCTGTTTTCATATATTTACTTATACATAAGTTTGGTCAGGTATCTCTCTAGCCTCACTGTCTTTCTTCCTTGGCTGCCAGTGTTTACAGGGATGGAGTTCAAGGAGGGTGTGAACTTCCTAGAGAATACAATCATCCCGGGAATGTGCAAGAAGAGTTGTAGAAGGTTTAATTACATTGAATTTTTCTGTCTTAAAAACATCTGGAATTCATCAGTGTATACAGATGCAGTATGGTAAATTAGAAACCTTTTAAAATAGCTGAGTGGCAAGTTTTAAGATGAAGTTTGGTCCAAAATAAGCCTCTATAACCAACTGTTTTTGAGCCTCAAGAGTAAACAGGAAAAGTTGTCAGGTATTTTCTGTGTCTCCTAATTCTGAGAGCTTGAACAAAATATGTTGCTGAAGGGATCCGTGTCATTCGAGGACGTGACCATGGAGCTCACCCGAGAGGAGTGGCAGCAGATGGGCCCCGCAGAGCGGAACCTGTACAGGGATGTGACGCTGGAGAACTACGGCCACCTTGTTGCAGTAGGTGAGCAGACCTGCCACGGGACTCCTTCTGCAGCATGTTTGCTTTTTTTTAAAATTATCAAGACACATAGATTCTTTATAGAGATTAAAGGCATCATAGATTTTGGACTAAAAGGACTAATGTAATGAAGCCTTTACAGAAACAAAAACTGTTTTTGTCATTATCTTCCCTTCGAAAACATCAGATGAATATTCTCAGTTAATGCTTTTATAGCTATGTCTTTTTCCATCCAAGTGCTCATGGATCTGGTCCATTTATACCCTCAATTATTTCATTACAGGGTGTTGCATTACCAAACCCAAGGTAATCCTCAAGTTGGAGCAAGGAGAAGAACCATGGTCCCTAGAAGTCAAATTCCTAAACGGGAAGTACCCAGGTGAATGAGTGTTGACAGAAGGAACCTTGGGGTAGTTAGATCTTAGTGGAAGAGCACCTTAAAAAGTTTTGTTTTTTTTTTTTGGGTAACAGTTTTATTGAGATACATTTCACATCTCATACAATTCATTCAAAGTCTATAGTTCAGTGGCTTTTAATGTGTTTATAGATACAGTCAGCCCTCTGTATCCATGGGTTCTGCATCCATGGATTCCAGCAATTATAGATTGAAACTATTTGAACAAATGCATCTCTACTGAAAATGAACAGACTATTTTGTCATTATTCCCTAAACAATATAGTATACAACTGTCTACTGTCTCTGTTTTATGAGGCTAGTATAAGTAATATGGTGATGATTTAAAATATACCAGAGGATGTGCATAGGTTACATGTAAATACTTTGCCATTTTATATCAAGGAGTTGGGCATCCATAGATTTTGGTATTCAAAGGAGTCGTAGATCCCATCCTCCAAGGGAGGACTCTATGTACAAACATCATCACCTCAAAAAGAAATCTGTACCCTTTAGTTGTCACACTTCTATACCCCTGACTCCTCCAACTCTAAGTAGACATTAATCTACTTGTGTCTCTGCAGATCTGCCTATTCTGGACATTTTGTATAAATGGAGTCATATAGTATGTGGACATTTGTGATTGGCTTCTTTTGCTTAACTTAATGTTTAAAAGGTTTATGTTATAGCATATGTCAGTGTTTCATCCTTTTTATGGCCAGATCCTGTTTCATTGTTTGGATATACTGCCTGTGTTTCCATTCATCAGTCAGTAGATTCTTGGACCACCGCCTTTTGGCTATTGTGGATTAAACAACAGAAATTCTCTCAGTTCTGGAGGCTGAAAGTCCAAGATCAGGATGCCAGTAAGTTGGTTTCTGGTGAGGCCTCTCTTTCCTGGCTTGCAGAAAGCCACCTTTCTTGGTGTGTTCTCACTTGACCTTTCCTCTGTGCATAGCCACTGGGGGAGAGAGAGAGCACTCTGGTGTTTTTTCCCTTTCTTGTAAGGACACCAGTGCTACTGGATTAAGGCTTCATCCTTATGGCCTCCTTTTAACCTGGATTACCTCCTAAAGGCCTTGTCTCCAAATACAGTATTACTGGAGGTTAGTTATTCAACATATGAATTTGGGGATGGGACACAGTCCATAACAGTTTCTTTGTCACTAATGATGTCAAACATCTTTTCATATGCATCTTAGCCTTTGTCTATACTAATAAATGATTCCAGAAATTTGAAAAAATGATAGTTTTCAATATAATTCCTAGACAAAAAAGTAAAATCATCTTAATTATTAGAAGTGATGTACACTTATTGAAAGTTTTTGTTGTGAAGCCATATAAACAAATGGCATTACATAAAGATTGACATAATTTAGATCAAGCAATCTCCTAGTCACTATATGAAAATGATTTGAACATATTGACTGGCTAAATAAGCTATCTCTAAATACAAAACTTAGAAAAATTATTATAAAAGAATGGTAAAGTTGTTAGTCAATAAAAGTAAAATAATTTAGATTTCATGTTCTGTTATCATTCAGGTTTGAATTCAGATACTAAGTACATTAAAGTCTAGCCTGAGAGCACAGGTAAAAGAAAATATTTAAGGTTTTGAATTACTGAACCAAATAATATGATATCACTCTTCTAAAATAAAGGAATAAAGTTCTAAGAATCCAAAAAATTCCCTCTGGTTACAGTCCATATTCTCCTACCACTTCTTTCTAGAGTGTTCAAATACAGTTATTTGCTTTTCTGGTTAAAAAAAAGGTAGATTAAAGTGCCCTCACAAGAAGATACCACAGCTAGCTAGCTTACTTTCCATCATGTGAGGGTATTACAAGAATAGTCTATAACCCAAAGAGGTTACTCACAAGAATAAAGCTGTGTTGGCACCCTATTCTGAGACTTCCAACCTCTAGAACTGAGGAAAATAAATATTTGTTATTTACACCTCCTTAGTTTGTTATAGTCACCCATGTTGTTTTATTATCTGTTGAATGTCTGTTGTGTCAGTAATTTCCCCTCTTGCATTTCTGATATTGATAATTTGTGACTTTTTTTTCCTGCTTATCTTTGAAAAAGAATCTTTTTAAATAACTAAGCTTTGGTTTGATTTTCTGTGCTGTTTTCTTTTTTCAGTTTTATTTTCTAATATTTACTGTTTTTCTTCCATTACTTTCTTTAGATTTAATTGTCTCTCTTTGTCTAGTTTGTTTAGGTAGGAACTTAAGTATCCGCAGATCTTTCTTTTCAAATATAAAAATTTTAAACCACATATTTATGTCTGAGCACTGCTTTAGTTGCATTCAGAAATTTCTGTATTTTTGTGTTGTTTTCATACACTTCAAAATATCTTATTTGAACCTTCTTCTTTCACCCATGGGTAAATTAGAAGAATACCATTTATAAATATTTTGTATTTCTCCAAGTAAAAAAGTGTTTATTAATTTCTAGTATAATTTCTCTGTAGCTCAAGAACATCTTTTGTATGATTTCTGTTCTGTATTTGTGAAGATTTGTCTAACAGCCAAGAATGCATTCTATTTTGATGAATGTTCCATGTGCATTTGAGAAAATGTGAGTTTAGCTGTTGTTGAAATTACTGTGTCCTCAAGTTTGAAGGTGTGGTTATCACAAGTGCTACTTTATCTCTTCTCCCTATAGTTGGGCCTACCAGGTATTCCTACCTCTTCTCATGTTTCTGTGCTGCTTTTCTTCCTGTAGCTGCTATGAGTGCCTGCTAGTGCCCTAAAACAGCAGATTTGTTGTTCTTGCCCTTGCAGATGAATATATTTGTTCCATAAATTAGATAAGAATATTTTTTTTTTTTTGAGTTGGAGTCTCAGTCAGTCGTCCAGGTCACCCCAGTGTTGACCTACTAGGCCCCAGCAATCCTTCCACCTCAGCCTTCCAAGTAGCCGAAACTACAGGCGCTACCACTCCCAACTAATTTTTTATTGTAGAACAAGGTCTCGCCAAGTTGCCTGGTTTAATCTTAAACCTGCAGGCTCAGGCAATCCATTTGCCTCGGCCTCCCAAATTGCTGGGATTACAGGCTAATTTACCGAGCCTGGCCGATAAGAATATATTTCTAGACAGAATTTTGGCAGCAGCTCCTGTTACATCTGCCAGCATATCCCAAAAATGGAACTTTCTCAGGATCCTTTATGATCTTTCCTATGAGTTCCCCATTTGGCTTATAGAGGGAAATATTACAGGAGCACACAGAATGTCTGTATCCATTGCAGTGAAAGGTTAGCTTCTTGGTCAGCTTTCATGGAACCCCAGAAGTGTTCTGTTTTTGTTTTGCATGAGTATGTGGATGTTGTGAAACATATTTTTGGTTCTGTTAAACTACTTTTGGCTAGAGGAAACAGGCTTTTTTTTCTTGGAGCTCTTTTTGTTGCTGGCTCCAGGTTGTAGGTTTCTTCAGCACTCTGTCTAGGATATATGGGAAGCAGAAAGAAAAGCTTTGGAATTCTCTGCTGTGTCATTTCTTAAGTCCTGAGGTTCACATTTTTCTATTTTGTAGAGTCTTTGTATGTTTGTTCATCTTTTTTTCTAGCAAGGATTTTTAATTGTAAGAAGGAAGATCTGGGAGGAAAGGGCCTACTCCATCTTGGATGAAAATAATACCTATTTCTTTAAACATTATGGATCAGGAACAAGAAAAAGTATCTATCTGTGTACGTTTTTACTCTTTGGAAACATGACCAGAAACAATAGAATAAAATACATAACAAAACATGGGTAAAAGTCCCTCTCCATGAAAAGTGTAAGATTTATAATATGTTTTCAATTTTTTTCATTTTAGGATATTATAAAATTGATGACAACATCAAAGAGATCCAGGAAAAACAAAAGAAGCCTCTGTGTCAAGTAATATTCATTGATGACAATGATAAAACATTGAGTAAAGAAGAACAGATAATTTTAGAAAGACCATTAAATCTGGGCATAGCTCCAGGGTTTTCAGGAAAAATGCCCTGTCAATGTGACTTGTGTAGAAGGAATTTGCCAGTTGCTTCTGAGTTAATTATAAGTGAAAGAAACTATTCAAGAAAGAAGGTTGATTACATGAATGTGTCTGAGAAATTGCAGCTTGATTTCAAGCATGAGAAAACTCATCCTGGAGATAAATCTTATGAATATAATAAAAATATGAAAGCTCATAGTTATAAGAAAGATCAGTATCAGAAATTTCAAACTTTGGGGCAGTCTTTTGAATATAATGAATTTGGAAAAGTTTTATATGATAAGACTGTGTATATTAGGCCAGAGACTTTTGTAACAAGAGAGAAGTCCTGTAAGGATGATGAATTTAGGATAAACTGTGATAAAACCTTTTTACTTAACTACATGAGAACTGACACAAGGGAAAAATGTTCTGATCTTAATGAATGTGGGAAATCCTGTGACAAAGCCACCATTGTGGAGTATAATAAAGTTCACATCGCTATGACACACCATAAATTTAATGAAAGTGGGATTGATTTCAGTGAAAAGTTATCCTTCATTCAGTCTCAGAGAACTGTTTTAGAACAGAGTGCATTGGAAAGCAGTAAATGTGAAGAAAACTTTAGCCAGAGCTCAGCTCATATAGTATGTCAGAAAACACAAACTGGAAGAGATAAATTCTGTGAATATAATGGATGCACAAATACCTTCTACCAGAAATTAGACCTTACAATACATGAAAGAACTCATACAGAAGAGAAATTCTGCTGTTCTGGTGAATATGGGAGATGCAGGAAATTCTTTCACCAGAAAGGACACCTCATTTGGTATCAGAGGACCCACTCAGGGGAGAAACATCAATATGAAGAATGTGGGAAATCCTTTTGTACAAGTTCACACTCTATTCAGCATTCTGGAGCTTATGTGGGATTCAGACTTTATGAATGTAATGAATATGGGAAAACTTTCTGCCAGAAGTCAAACCTTAGTGAACATGTGAGAATTCACACAAAGGAGAAAACTTATGGTAACAATGACTGTGGGAAATCTTACAGGTCACCCCTTGTAGGACATCAGAGAACAGAAACAAAGATGAATCTCTGTGAAGGCAGTGAATGTGGGAAAACATTCTTCAAGATGGCATGTCTCAAAGAACAATGGAGAATTCCCATTGAGGAGAAACCTTATGAATGTATTGAATGTGGGAAAACTTTCTTCACATCATCACATCTCAGAGCACATCAGAGAATTCACACAGGTGATAAACCCTATGAATGTATTCAATGTGAGAAAACTTTCTGTCACAAGTCACACCTCAATGCACATCAGAGAATCCACACAGGAGAGAAACCCTATGAATGTACTGAATGTGGAAAATCTTTTACCTGTAATTCAGCCCTAAAAGCACATCAGAGAATTCACACAGGTAAGAAACTCTATGAATGTACTGACTGTGAGAAAACTTTTGCTCATATTTCAGCCCTCAGAGCACATCAGAGAATTCACACAGGGGATAAACCTTATGAATGTAAGGAATGTGGAAAGTCTTTTGCTCGTATATCTGTTCTCAGAGCACATGAAAGAATTCATACCAGTGAGAAACCCTATGGCTGTAATGAATGTGGGCAATCTTTTACCTACAATTCAGCTCTAAGAGCACATCAGAGAATTCACACAGGTAGGAAGCCCTATGAATGTAATGATTGTGAGAAAACTTTTACCCATAATTCAGCCCTCAGAGTACATCAGAGGATTCACACAGGGGAGAAACCTTATGAGTGTAATGAATGTGAGAAAACCTTTGCCCGTAACTCAGCGCTTAGAGCACATCAGAAAATTCACACGGGGGAGAAACTCTACGATTGTAATGAATGTGGGAAAACTTTTTCTCAAAAGACACACCTCAGTAAACATCATAGAATTCACACAGGTGAAAAACCCTGTGAATGTGGGAAAATTTTCTCTCAGAAATCATATCTCAGTGCACATGAAACAATTCACACAGGGGAAAAACCCTATGAATGTAACATATGCAGGAAAACTTTTGTCTATAAGGCTGCCCTGATAGTGCATCAAAGAATTCACACAGGGGAGAAGCCCTATGAATGTAACGAATGTGGGAAGACTTTCTCCCAAAAAACACACCTCTGTACATATCAGAGAGTTCACATAGGGGAGAAACCCTATGAATGTAATGAATGTGGGAAAGCTTTCTCCCAGAAGTCACACCTTAATGCACTCCAGAGGACTCACACAGGGGAGGAACCCTATGAATGTAATGAATATGGGAAAACTTACTCTGACAAGTCACACGTTAGTGCACATCAGAGAGTTCATACAGGGGAGAAACTCTATAAATGTAATATATGTGGGAAACCATTTGCCCTTAACTCATCCCTTAGAGTACATCAGAGAATTCACACAGGTGTGAAATCCTATGAATGTGATGAATGTGGGAAAACTTTCTCCCGGAAGTCACACTTTAGTGCACACCAGAGGACTCACACAGGGCAGAAACCCTATGAATGTAATGAATGTGGGAAAACTTTCTCTGAGAAGTCACATATTAGTGCACATCAGAGAGTCCACACAGGGGAGAAACCCTATGAATGTAAAGAATGTGTGAAAACTTTCTCCCAGAAGTCACACCTTAGGGCACACCAGAGGACTCACACAGGGGAGAAACCCTATGAATGTAATGAGTGTGGAAAAACTTTCTCCCAGAAGTCACACCTTAGTGTACACCAGAGGACTCACACAGGGGAGAAACCCTATGAATGTAATGAATGTGGGAAAACTTTCTCTAAGAAGTCAAACGTTAGTGCACACCAGAGGACTCACACAGGGGAGAAACCCTATGAATGTAATTTATGTGGGAAACCATTTGCCCTTAACTCATCCCTTAAGGTGCATCAGAGAATTCACACAGGTGTGAAATCCTTTGGATGTAATGAATGTGGGAAAACTTTCTCCCAGAAGTCACAGCTTAATGCACACCAGAGGACTCACACAGGGCAGAAACCCTATGAATGTAATGAATGTGGGAAAACTTTCTCCCAGAAGTCACACCTTAGTGCACACGTAAGAACTCACACAGGAGAGAAACCCTATAAATGTAATGAATGTGGGAAAACTTTCTCTGAGAAGTCATATCTTAGTGCACATCAGAGAATTCACACAGGACAGAAACCCTATGAATGTAATGAATGTGGGAAAACTTTCTCCCAGAAGTCACACCTTAATGCACATCAGAAGACTCACACAGGGGAGAAACCCTATGAATGTTATATATGTGGGAAACCATTTGCCCTTAACTCATCCCTTAGAGTGCATCAGAGAATTCACACAGGTGTGAAATCCTATGGATGTAATGAATGTGGGAAAACTTTCTCCCAGAAGTCACAGCTTAGTGCACACCAGAGGACTCACAGGGCAGAAACCCTATGAATGTAATGAATGTCAGAAAACTTTCTCCCAGAAGTCACACCTTAGTGCACACCGGAGGACTCACACAGGGGAGGAACCCTATGAGTGTAATGAATGTGGGAAAGGTTTTGCCCACTTTTCAACTCTCAGAGTACACCAGAGGATTCACACAGGTGAGAAACCCTATGAATGTGGTGAATGTAGGAACATCTTTGTTCATAAGGCAGCTCTTAGAGTACATCACATCAGAATGCATACCAGAGAGAAAACCCTAACATCATGAATTTGAGAAGTCCTGAATTAACTCATGCCTTATTTTATACCACACAGCAGAGAAACTCTTGTCATGTAGACTGGAAAATTATTTTCCTTAACATTTTCCTTTTCCACTAGGCTCATAGCTTGTTGAAAATCCTAATCTCAGTCAACCAGGTGGGCTGACCAAAGAATATGATGCTAATGATATATATTACATTTAGTACTGGCCCTTAAACTTCTTAGAGTCTTTCTAGTCCATGGTAAGATGGGATTGAGATGATTTCCACAGCAAGTTGGTTTTTGTGTAATGAATGTGGTGGAGCACAAGGTCAAAAGAAGCTAGAGTCTGAATAACTGTTTGGACTATAATTCTCTGCTTCCAGATCTTCATCAGTTGTTTGTGTTTCAAGCAAGAATTAAGTTTGTTTTCCAATGAGCCCTCAGATTTGACCTATTAAATGCATTGTTTTGCTGTCTCTGTACTAGACTGGGATGAAATTCTATTAACATAATACATTTCAGAACATCCATAAGAATTCAGTTTTACTGTATGTCAGAGACTTCACATGAAGAAGAAAATTGTCAACATCCTGAATGATCAGAAGCCTTCATTAAAGTCAGAGACATTTCTGGGAAAATCACAAAAGCCTTCACAACAAAATCAATTGCATTAAACATCAAATAATTAGAATAAAATTTTATATTTTGAATAAATGATTTTTACCAAATATTGAATGTTTGTTTTTAGAAATTTCATTCCTGAGAAAGTGTGTCAGTTTCAGAAACTTCTGTTTGTATGTAATATCAAAAATTTTATAGAAAAAATGTAAGAAAATACCTATAGACAAACTCACTGTAGAATATGAAGTTTTTTAAATGGAGGAATAGCTTAAATTCTGTAGATAGCACAAATAAATATTTATGAAAAGTCATTGAGTGATGTGAAAGTCTGTATGAGTCTGTAAACCGACTTAATACTGGTTAACTTGAGTGGGAGCCAAACCTGCTCTTGGCATGTCTCCTTTCTTTTCTGGGCAACTGTGCCCTCTGTTAGTTTCCTTCAACTTGCTGTTAGATTTTGGCCTGCCTGTTATGTCTGAATATGTCTTGCCCTGTTTTTGTAGGACCTTTGATATCCCTGAGATTTCCCAAGCATTCTTGTGTGTGTGTGTGTGTGTGTGTGTGCACTGAAGGTGGTGATAGTGGTATTGATTCTTGCATACTTTGGGGGGGAAGGGTATAGAGGACATTAAGTTTATCCTGCTCTAGTGATTCATTTTGCACTGAATGTTTATAAAACAAGTCATCTCCTCAAGCCCTTGAATGTGTCCAGCCTCAGCATCTTGCCTAGAATCTTGTTTTCCAGTATCATGATGCCTGCTCGCACTGTGCTTTCCATGTTAGTGGTGTTCCTGCCAAGTTAAGACAGCAGGTTTTGGAGTTGGAATGAAAAGGGCTACTTCATGACAAGAGCACAGCACTCGTACTGGAAAGCAGACTCACTTTTGGTAAAACAAAAATTAGTACAATCTTAGTCAAGAAAACACTTGGTGAAGCTGGCATCATTTTAGCCTACATGGTTTGCTCAGTATAGAGAAGAGAATAAAGTCACATTTAAAACCTGAATCACTAAAAATTTCAACCTTGAAATTGATATGATAGGGTCAGTATGAGGACTACAATTTAGTTGAATCCCTGAGAAAAATTTCTTGACTCCCTATCCCTAATATTGTATGAAGGGATAGTGTTAGGAAAAATTGTATCATTAACATTAATTGGAAATTAGGTATTTCTTTGACAATAAGTTGTTGCCAGTTAGTTTAGTGGCATCACTGCCAAAGACAAAAGCCAGAAGTAAGAGGCCATCGTTGCATGAGGGTTGTATCAAACCACCATGGCTGACACATCATAGACTGGATCGTTGCTCTTAGTCAAAAGGTGGCAGCAGCTATGGAATCTGTTTTCTCCTTTTCATCACTGACACCTTGATGCAACTTGATCTTATTGCTCAGTGTTGAAAGAGAAGTGAGAGCTGAAAAACAACTCTTTTGCATGCTTAATTTTCAGAAAAGTATCAACAAAAAGAAAGTTAACCTGGAATACTCTTAAAATTTTTATTTTCGAATGGATTTACAGAAAAGTTACAATAATAGTTTCTCTGTACTCCTCCCCTAGGGTCCCCATTAACATTACTGTGGAACCTTCTTCATAACTAACATTCATACATTTTTTTTTTCAAATTCCACGAATTTTTCCCTAATGTTCTTTTACGGTCCTCTTCTTCCTATTGGGCCTTAGAAAATGATACCCAAAGTGACCTTCTCCACCCTTCAGTTCCTCATCCTCACTTTCCCCCAAAACAAACCATAGAAACAAGGATACCTCTTCTCCAAGGTGGTCGTAAACACCAGGACCACTGTTCCCCAACACCAGTCATAAAAGCCTGGAAATGCTACTCTTAACTTTTCCATGCCTTTCTGTTTAAGAACTGACCATAAAGAAATTCTCTATCCTACCTCGTTTGATTGTAGGTCATAATAACTCCATTCCAGAGAAGATCCTGCCCTATACCTGGAAGGAAGAAACGCTACACAGGCCAAGAAAAGTCTGAACAGACAGGCATTGCCCTTCAGTCTACTGCTATTAGCCCATCCTCTTTTTGTAGTCATTTTTCTACCTAGTCATTCATGCTTTACACTAAAGTTCACTATACGTCTTTGAGTATTCAGTTGGAAGTCTCTCATGGCAAATAAAACTGATCAAACTTGCTGTTTTTCTCTCTTTAACCTATCTTTTGTTATGACTGTCTCTCATAAAGGAGGAAAGGCATCACACCCTTTACTCCCCTACAGTTTCATTCGGGATACCATATTGCATTTACCTGTCATGTCTTCTTAGCCTCCACTGGTGTGTGGCAATTTCTCTGACCTCCCATGTTTTTGATTACCTTAATAATTTGAGGAGTTCTTGTCAAGTATTTTGTAGAATATCTCTCAGTTGTTGTGATTCATCTAATACATTTTTTGAAAAATCGTCTAATGTCAATAAGTTCTTAGCAGGAAGATTATACAGCAGTAAATGTCATTCTCATCCTGTCAAGAGTATGGAGTATGTGCTGTTGTCAGCATGAATGGTCACTGATACTAACCTTGATTACCTAATTGAGATGGTATTTGCCAGAATTTTTTGACTAAAGTTACTTCTCTCTATTTATCATTTTATTCATATGACAAGTTGCTGTATATGCAATGGGAAGCTTATACAAGCTGTCTCCAGTTTAGAAATGGATTGTATGATATGACATTAATTGGCTGTTTGGAATTCTCTACTTTTTCCAGAAATGGTGTTGCAAACAGTGGCTAAGTGCACAAAAGCCTATTTTGCCCGTTATGTGCCTTATTGATAGTACTAGGTTGGTGATAACCCAGTATGTAAATGCTGGCTCCTTGGGGGAAATGCAACATTCTAGGTTAGAGCTTCTGGAAGATAAGTATGCATAACCATAGACAATGGAAGTTTCCCTAGCAGATCCCTTTTCATAGGCTACCAGGTACTGGAATTAGGAACTCCAACCACTTAAAGCCTCTGGTAATGGCAGTTTGGTCCAGTAAGAAACATCTAGAAACTGGTATTAAGAGCCAGATATAAGTGCCTAAAGAAGTTAAGAAACACCAGGGCTATTTCTTAGTTCCAGACTAGCTCCTTAATCTTTCCTCCCTCTTGTAAACTCCCAAAAGTAGCCACTCAACTTGCTCTTCGACCACTCTTGGCCCTACCTTTTGATGTGGAATTGCCCACTGGAAAAATCTTCTCCTGCGTTAGCTCTCAAAAGGGAATTGTGTAGCAAGCACCATTCCTGCTATGTGGTAAATATTTCTTTTATAAATGATTAGTCTATCCAACTGTCCCTAAAATAAGATTGTAATTTCTTTTATGTTTCTGATGTTAGCATTGGCAACAGTGTGAATGTGAATAGTTTAAAAATTATTACGCCCAGAATTTGGAAATAGCCTCAAGCTGATTCAGTTATATATGTTTGTGTGTGTGTGTGTGTATTTGGTGTTCACTGTATTAGGAATTAGTCGTTGTCCTTGTCTTTGCCCCCCAGGATTCCTTTTAGGTAGCTTTTATTTACCTGAGCATATCTCCATGAGAGTGGTGCATAATTCTATGCCTCTTAATTCCTGGAGTAGTGCTCTTTGGACTTTGAATAATAAAAGGACAGAAAGAAAGTTTGTCTGTATTTCATGAACCAATCAACACTGGGGATTAAATGACTAAAATAATTTCATGAGGAAAGAAGAATGATTAGCTATGATCACTAAGAAATTTATGATAAGAGAAATATGTCAGACTTGAAAGCAAGATGCCTAAATCCTGTCCAGAGATGTTTTTAAGTGTCGGTAAAACGTATAGTACTAATAACAAATTTGAAGAGAACAGAAGTGTTAGCATTAGAAAATAAGTTAAATTTAGACATCATATAGGCATAGGGAGTTGACAATCATTATGAAATAGACATAGAAAATGGCCACCCTTTGATAATAGCTTAATAGCTAAAGTATGGAAGAATTGTAGAGATGTAAGAGAGTTATTAGGGAATCAAGAATATATGGACAAACAGCACCATTAAAAAGTGAGCAACAGACATAAATAGACACTTCTCAAAAGTAGATATATAGGTAGCCATCGGACACATGAAAAAGTGTTCAGCCACACTAATCATCAGAGAAATGCAAATCAAAATCACATTGAGATACCATCGAACTCCAGTAAGAATGGTCATCATTAATAAAACAAGCAACAACAGATGCTGACAAGGATGTGGGGGAAAAGGAATACTTCTACACTGCTGGTGGGAATACAAACTGGTGCAACTTCTTTGGAAATCAGTGTGGCAATTTCTGAAAGAACTAGAATTTGACCTTCTATATGACCCAGCAATCCCCCTACTGGAAATATACCTGGAGGAACTCAAATCATTCTACAAAAAAGATACCTGCACACACATGTTTATTGTAGCACTGTTCACAATAGTAAAAACATGGAACCAACCATGCTGTCCATCAAAACTGGACTGGCTAAATAAAATGTGGTACATATACACAATGGAAAATTACACAACCATAAAGAAGACAAACATTTGAACTTCGCAGCAACGTGGATGAGCTTAGAGTCTATCACACTCAATGAGGTATCACAGAAAAAAAGAACTGATAACCACATGTTCTCACTCATAAGTGGACCCTGAACATTTACCACAATACTATATGAAAGGCATTGGCAGTAGTGGGATACTGCCGGGGTGGGGGTGGGGTTGGGGCACAACATCAACAAGGGCACCGGATCTCAAACTGGGGAAAGTGGGGACCAAAGAGAGGCCCAAACTTTACCTATATGATAACCACTTATATACCTAATCCTGAATTGTTCCACACATCCTTAAAATAAAAAAGAAGCATACATGGACGTATGCTATTGCACACATAGAATGTATATCATTGGCTAACATAAGTGTAGATGAAAGTTTAATGGAAAACTTTACAAAAGCAATATCTATAGGAGAGAACTATATATCTTGGAGTACATGTGGAAAAGATTTCTGTTGATCAACAGCATGATGTTCTCAAAGCAGAGGCACATCATTTCTGATAGAAGATAACAAAACAGAATATAATCAGAGACACACAGTTTCTGATAGAAGATAATAAAACAGGTAGAATATAATCATTTCCCTATTAAAATAAGCACCTATTGCTAGACTAAAAACTGGAGAGACTATTAGAGACCAGTGTGCTGATGAACCCAAGAGAAATAGATCAGAAACCACAATTACACTAAGAACGCTACTAACTCAGATAATAAGGGAAGGAGCAAAAAAGAGCACTGCATAAACTGAATATGAAGAAAGAACTGAACTGGATTATAATTCTTTATAGACACGTAACTCATGAGAAAGAGAAACAGGATATACCTCGAGAA
>NW_007260055.1:75757-77697 GCF_000164805.1 Carlito syrichta | reverse complement strand
TGGGTAGCACGCGCCTGTAATTCCGGCTACTTGGAAGGCTGAGGCAGAAGGATCGCCAGAGCCCAGCAGGTCGAGGTTGCGGTGGCCGGGGGCGGCCACTGCACTCCAGTCTGGGCGACAGAGTGAGACTCCAACTCAAAAAAAAAAAAAATAAGCAACTATTGCTAGACTAAAAACTGGAGGAGATTATTACAGACCAGTGTGCTGATGAACCCAAGAGAAATAGATCAGAAACCACAAGTACACTATGAACGCTACTAACTCAGATAATAAGGGAAGGAACAAAAAAGAGCACTGAATAAACTGAATATGAAGAAAGAACTGAACTGGATTATAATTCCTTATAGACAGGTAACTCATGAGAAAGAGAAACAGGATATACCTCGAGAACTGGCCACAAGGTCTAAAACTACAGAATTTGCCATATTTAAGAAAATCTGGTGCTAACAGTGGCAATTAAACAGGAGTCAGGAAGGCTCACAGAAGTCAAAATGACATTGTGTAAATATCTACAATTTATTAAAGGAAAAGGGTACAACACAGTGGCACCATTAAAGTAAATGTCTACATCACAGCCAAAGGCTGCCTTTCAGTAAGGAGTCTAGATAAAGACCAGGCATGACCTCCAGTTTTCCTCTGTAAGTTCTGTTTAGATATAATTTCACTGTCAGGTAAGAAGCCTACAGAGAAAACCTTATAACCCTCAACAAACACTGCTGACAAGCTGTTAAAACTTACTCCCAAACATCTTGGACTCATGGCTACAAAGCAGCACTACTAGTCAATATGTTTTATTCCTTAACCAATGGCTAGTGATATACAGATATTTTATCTAAAATGGATTCCAGGTCTGTTGGACTTAACTTTCACGGCAGAGTTCATCCTCACATTCCCCAACCCCCCCAAATTTTGGTTACAATATTTAACAACAAAACCATCAATCTTCATTTTTTAAAATTTATTTTTTATTATATATTTGTGGGGTACAAGTGAGGATTAAATACATAAGTAGACTGCATGCAGGTGAAATTTGGGCTTCTAACTGGCCCTCATTCCCCCTGGTAGTGCACCACATACCATTTGTGTTGTCACATGCCCTCCATCCTCCTCTCTCCCTCCCCTAGCAGTGCCCCGAAACTGCCAATACCACCCTAGTGCTCATGTGACTAGCGTTCAGGACCCACTTACAAGTGAGAATATATGGTATTCAGTTCTTTGTTTCTGGGTTAGATCACTTGGTACGATGGTGTCTAACTCCATCCAAGTTGCATGAAGTCCATGGTTGTATTCTTTATGGCTGCATAATACTCTATTGTATATGTGTACCATATTTTCTTTATCCAGTTCACTTCCGAGGAGCAGCAGGGCTGGTTCCATGTTTTTGCTTTTGTGAATAGTGCAGCAATAAATATGCATGTGCAGGTTTCTTTTCAGTAGTGATGTATGTTCCTCTGAGTACATTCCCAGGAGAGGGATTGCTGGATCATATGGAATTTTTGGTTATTTTAGGAATTGCCACACTGTTTTCCAAAGAGGTTAAACTAGCTTGCCTTTCACCAACAGTGTAGAACCATTCCCTTTTCTCTGCAGCCATGCCAGCAACTGTTGTTTTTTTTGACTGATTAATAGTAGACACCCTTACCAGAGTTAGGTGGTATCTCATTGTAATTTTGATTTGCATTTCTTTGATGATTAGTGAGGCTGTCTTTTCTCCATGTGTCTGTTGGCTGTTTGTATGTCGTCTTTTGAGGAGTATCTGTTCATGTCCTTTGCCCACTTTTTAATGGGGTTGTTTGTTTTTTTCCTTTCATTTTGAGTTTCTCTTGGATCCTGGATGTTAGGCCTTTGTCAGATACATAATTTGCAAATATTTCTTTCACTTCTGTATGTTGTCCCTTTACTCTCTTAATGGTTTCTTTTGCTGTACAAAAGCATTTTAG
>NW_007260055.1:0-75679 GCF_000164805.1 Carlito syrichta | reverse complement strand
GGTAGGGGTACAACTTAATTCTTCTGCATGTGGTTAACCAGGTTTTCCAGCACTATTTGCACAATATGGTCTCCTTTCCCCAATGCTTGTTATTGGTGGCTTTATTGAAGATGAGTTGCTTGAGATACCATGTTTTTACTTCCAGAATCTCTGTCCTGTTCCATTGGTATATGTGCCTATTGCTGTATGAATACTACTGTCTCGGTTACTGTAGCCTTGGAATAGTGTAAAATCTGGAAGCGTGACACCTCCCTCTCTGTCCTTTTGGCTGAGGATTATTTAGCCATTCATGCCTTTTTAATTTCCATATGTATTTGTGTTTTGTCATTTCCAGTTCCGTGATTAATGATGTCAATAATTAGATGGGTATTGCATAGACTCTAGATTGCTTTGGGTAGGACGGACATCTTTGGAATATTGATTATTCCAATCCATGAGCCTTAGATGCTTTCCAGTTGTTTGTGTCTCCTTGATTTCTTTGAGCAGCATTTTGTAGTTCTAGTTTGAAAGGACTTTCACTTTTCTGGTAAAGTGGATGCCAAGGTATTTCATTTTTTGTGTGTAACAATTGTGAATGGAATTGTGCTATTTGGTTCTCTGCCTGCTTGTTGCTGGTGTATAGAAATGCAACTGTGTTTTCCATGTTGATTTTGTGACCAGAGACTTTACTAAAGTCATTTATCAGTGGGAGGAGGCTTTTGACAGACTCCCTAGGTTTTTCTAGTTATAATATTTTATCATCTGCAAAGAAGACTAGCTTAACTCCCTCTTTTCCTATTTGGATACACCTGATTTTCTTCTCCTGCCTGATTGCTCTATCTAGCATTCCAGCACAATGTTGAATAGGAGACGTGAGTGTGGACATTCTCCTCTTGTTTCAGTTCTTAGGGAGAAGGCTTCCAGCTTCTGCCCATTGAGCAAAATGTTGGAGGCAAGTTTATTAAAGATGACTCTTACTGTTTTGAGGAATGTTCCTTCTGTGTCTAGGACTCAAGGGTTTTTATCAAGAAGTGATGCTAGATTTTGTTGAATGCTTTTTCCACATCGCACGAGATAATCATGTGGTTCTTGGTTTTACATCTGTTAATGTGCTGAATGACATTTATGGTCTTGCAAACATTGAACCAGCCCTGCATCCCAGGAAAGAAGTCCACCTGGTCATGGTGGATGACCCTTGAGATGTGTTGTTGGATCCAATTTTCTAGACTCTTGTTGAGAATTGTACATGTTTGTTCATTAAGGAGATTGGCCCATAATTTTCATTACTTATTGAGTCTTTCCCAAGTTTGGGTATCACTATGATATTAGCTTCTTGAAATTATTTGGTAGAATTTCATCATTCTTGGATGCCTGTAATACATTCAATAATATTGATATCAGCTCCTCTTTGTATGTCTTGTAGAATTCAACTGGGAAGCCATCTGATCCAGGTCTTTTTTTTTGGTGGGGAGGTTCTTATGTCTTAATCAATATTCTAGATTGTTATTGGTCTGTTGAGAGTTTCAGTTTCTTCTTGTTTCAAACTTGGGAGGTTGTATGATGGCAGAAAGTCCTCCATTTCCTTTAGATTTTCTAGTTTATTTGCATACAAATGATTACAGTGATCTCTGATTAATCTTTTGAATTTCTTCAGGGTCAGTTGTGACTTCATATTTTTTGTTTCCAATTGTGTTTATTTGGACTTTCTCTCTCTCTCTTTTTACTTAATCTGGCCAGGAAACATCAATCTTATTTATCCTTTCAATGAAACAGCTTTTTATCTTGTTGATCTTTTCTATGATATTTTTGTCTTCTATATTCTGTAATTGCACTGTTATCTTAGTGATCTGGATTTTTCTCCTGCTATTAGGATTTAGATTATATTGCCTTTCCACCTTCCTTAGGTGTGATGTTAGACTGTTTACTTGTGATCTTTCTATTTTCTTGATGCATGCGTGCAATGCCATGAATTTTCCTTTTAATAATGCTTTCTTGGTATCCCATAGATTCTGATAAGATGTATCTGTTTTCATTTGTTTCCAGGAATATTTTAATTTCTGTCTTTATTTCTGTGTCGACCCAGCAGCATGTTGTTTAGTGTTCATGTCTTTGTCTGATTGGGGAGAATCTTTTTGGTGGTGATATTTATTTTTATTCCACTGTGATCTGAAAAGATGCATGGTAGTATTTAGATCTTTTGCAATTTGTTCATGCTTTATTTAAGTCTGAGAATGTGATTGATCTTAGAGTATGTTCCACATGCTGATGAGTAGAATGTATACTCTGTAGTTATTGGGTGGAGTACTCTGTAGATGTCTGTTAAATCAATCCATTTGAACAAGAGTCGAGTTAAAGTTCCCAAATTTTTTTTTGCCTTGATGATCTGTCTAGGGCCATTAGTGGGTATTTAGGTCTTCAACAATGATTATGAGAGTGTCCTCTCTTAGTTTATTTAGTAGTTAATTTATAAATCATGGTGCTTCTGAGTTGGGTGTGTGTATGTTTAAGGTGGATATCTCTTGCCAGTGGATTGAGACTTTTATCATTACAGAGTGTCTTTTTTAAGTTTTGATGGTTTGAAGCCTTCTTTGATATCAGAATAGCTACTTCTGCTCTTGTATGCTTTCCATTTTCCAGAAAGATAATTTTCCAGCAATTAACTTTGAGCCTGTGGGTGTTCTTTACAGTGAGACAATTTTCCTGAAGGTAGCAGACTGTTGAATTATGCTCCTTTATCCAGTTTTCCACTCTGCCTCTTCAGTGGCCATTCAGTCTGTTCATTTTCATATTAAATATTAAAATGGGATAGTGTATCCCTGTCATAGGGCACTAAGATGGTTGTTTTGCTTCTTTTTTACTTTTGTATTTATGTATGTGTTATTTTCATTTTTGAGTACTTTGTATGACTGTTAACTCTGTGCTTGCCTGTACTTTTTGTGCTGGGTATGACCGTTTTCTTTTTCTTTGTTCAACACCTTCTTAAGCATTTCCTGAAGGGTTGGTCTGGAAGTCGCATATTATTTTAGGGAATGGTATTTGAGAAGGATTTTAATTCTCCTTCACAGCAGAATAGGAAATTCTTGACTGAAATTGCTCATCTTTAAGAATGTTAAATATGGGACTCCACTCCCTTCTGGCTTGTAGTGTTTCTGCAGGTAAGTATGGAGCATTTGTAATGGGTCTCCCCCTGCAGGTGGTTTGGCCTTTCTCTCTTGCTGCTTTTAGAACTTTTTCTTTTTCATTCTTCTTTTTTTTTTTTTTTTTGAGTTGGAGTCTCACTCTGTCACCCAGACTGGAGTGCAGTGGCCACTCCTGGCCACCGCAGCCTTGACCTGTGGGGCTCCACCAATCCTTCCACCTCAGCCTTCCAAATAGCTGGAACTACAGGCGCGCACTACCACGCCCGGCTAATTTTTTTATTACTATTATTGTAGAGATGAGGTCTCGCCAAGTTGCCTAGGTGGGTCTCAACCCTGTGGGCTCAGGCAATTCACTCAACTCAGGCTCCCAAAGCAATGGACTATAGGCTGAGCCACCAAGCCCAGCTAGGACTTTTTCTTTCATACTGACTTTGTGGAGGCAGATTAATATGTGTCTTACTGATGGTCTACTCATGTGATACCTTGTGGCAGTTCTCTGAGCCTCTGTGCTTGAATAATCACCTAACTAGTGAGATGTGGAAAGTTTTCTTGGGTGGTCTCATGGTATTGTTCCATGGCGTTGTAAGTTTTTATTTCTGCTTCAGAGATACCAACCAGGCATAGATTTGGCTTCTTGACATAGTCCCACCTCTCTGGGAGGCTTTGCTCTGGGCCTTCTTTCTATGTATTTGAAAGACTGGGTTAGTTCCATATTTTTGTTTTCAAGCTCTGAGATTTTTTTTTTTTTTTTTGCCTGATTGATCGTGCTCCCTATGCTTGTTTTTGTTGTTGCTGTTGTTTGTGTTTTTGTTTTTTTGAGTTGGAATCTCACTCTGTTGCCCAGGCTGATGTGTGAAGTGCACTGACACCTTCATGGCCACCACAGTCTCCACCTTCTTGGCTCAGGTGATCCTTCTGTCTCAGCCTTCCAAGTAGCTGGAACTATAGGTGCACACCAACACACCCAGCTGATTTTTGATTTCTTGTAGAGATGTGGTCTGGCCAAGTTGTCCAGGCTGTTCGTGAACCTGCAGGATCAGGCAATCCTCTTACCTCGGTCTCCCAAAGTGCTGGAATTATAGGTGTGAGCCACCTCACCTGCTTGTTACTGTGCTTTTGATTTCCAGAATGTAATTGTTCATTTCTGTTATTTCAGAATGGGAGTTGAAATTGGCCAGCTCTGTTTTACTCCCTGTACAACTTCAGTGAGTTTCACTTCTAGTTTTTTGTGGTTCTCTTTATTCATTTTACCCATCTGATCTCTTATTTCTGTGACTGTGATTTGAAGTAGATCATTTTTAGGGGGCTTCCACTGTCTGTGCTCTGAAGTTGCTTTTTCAGGTGCTGCCCATTTAGGACACCCTGTTTTCTGTTGATTCTTCCTCATTTGTGACAAGGCTTCCTTTTCTTTCTCTCACTTCCTTTTCTCTTTAGTTTTATTGCTCTGAAATTAGTCAATGACTCTCTGTTCTAGAATGTTTTCTGTCATTCAATATAGGTCATGCACTGAGAGGGGAAGAGAATTCACTTCTGTTCTGTGCTCCACCCTGTGACAGTTCTCTGTGCTGCAGATTTTCTCTCCTATTGTTAATCCTGTTGAGTTGGTTTTCAGACCCTTTTGCAAGCACCTGTGTAAAGTGGGTGGGTGAATGGGCCCCCCATCTGCTGTCTGTGGTTTGCAGCCTAAAAGCCTTCCTACTGGGAAAGTTTTTGGATGTTTCATGTAGCTACCTCCCCTTTCAAGTCTGGGCTCAGCACTTAAAAGACAGTGAGATCCCTGCGACAGAGGGGATCTACCTTGTGGGTGTGCAGAGCTTGCTGGTGACCCTTCCTGGTGTGGCAGGGGGGTTGATTGTTAGCTGTTGGTAGTGGTGCCACCCAAGTTCAATCTGAAGGTGAGCTTTCTTAGCCAGGGAGACAGCCACTGGGCTCTGCTGGCAGAATGTGCTCTCTTCCAGATGTCTGAACACAGGTTTGTTTCTGACCAGGACTCCTTCTACATGAGATCCATGACTCATTTGTGTCTGAGGGGAACCAACCCAAAACATGTCTGGATCATTCTTCCCTTTCGCTCACAGGGAAGAGCTTCCGTTCTTGTGTGAGCCTGCTACATGGTGGGGGATTGTTTGCCTGAACTTCAGTCCCTACTCTCTGCCTCACTCAACAAGAGAGGCTCCTGTCTGCTGCTCCATGGTGGTCATCTTGGATCCCTCCTCCCAAAAATATCACTCTTAGTTTGACAGAATCATGTGGCTTTCAACAGCATATAATCAATAGACATTCAAAAGGCACATACAGTTTTAAAAGAGTTGCAATAACTACTAAGGGGTTGTAAATGTAAACCATCCTATAAACCCAATACAGACTGTCACATATTTTTTATGCTTTACCTTTTTCTCCTTGATCTATACTGTATGGTATGCATCTATTGAGATTTATACGTCTATTAGTATGAATTTATTGAGATTTATATAATTAAGAATCCTAGTTATGTCATTTAAGTCTAAATATTCTTTAAGCAAATTCTACCTGACAGAGGCAATGAGAACCACATGAGTCAGCCACATTAGTATTTTTTTTTTTGCATGGTTATTGTTTGAGCTCTTATCTGTTCATTGATTAGAAGGACATAGATCAATAGTGTAAGTGTATTTATTTGGTTGGTCTTTTGTTTTTAAGTGGAGGATGTGTTGGTAATATTTTGCTCCAAGGGATACCTGAATCAATGATAAGAGAGCATAGTGATCCCATGTTGTAGATCTCTCATAAGACACCAAAATTATCTTTAACTTTTCCCTTTTGTAACATTCACATATTGGTTCTCTCTACTCAGCAAAAATCCACTTTATTCCCATCAACTTTTAAACAAAACTGTCCCTCTGAAGTAATTTTGTATCATTCAGCCACAGTGATAGTAGCAAGATGAGACATACCCGGACTTTCTCTTTGGTCCATTCGCACACATATGGAGTTAAATTGGGTAAGAAAGATATTTTATGACTTTAGTTGGGGAAGAGAAGGGGAATCATTACAAAATACACCTAGAGACTTCTCCAAACAAACAAATAAATAAATGCAGAGATACTCATACTCCTATGATGTTGTCAAGTGGACATTAACATGAAAAGATTTTGATTATTTTTAATTCTTAAAATTACATGATGTAACCCAAAAGTGGAGCTGAAATCTCAGGTGACAATGAAACCCAAATGGAGGTTCTAATCGATACTTTTAGGCACCTAAGAAAAAAAAAGTATTCATTCCATATACATAAACACATTAGGAAGTAAATTTATTGTTCATAGATAGTTAAGAAACAAAAATAGGTTTCATGTTTCACATCCAAAGCAACCCCTCACACAATTTTATTTGTGGATTCTGTGAGTTCACCTTCTTGCTAAAAGTTTATTTGTAACCCCCAAAATCCATACTCATAGGTCCTTCATTGTTATACACAGACAAGCAAAAAATTGGACTCTCCCAACATGCAGCTAAAGTTGATAAAAATTGTGCTTGGCTGTCTTATTTCAGCTCTCATATTGAAAACAAGTGTCCTTTTCACAAACTATTTAGTGCCATGTTTTTCATATTTTTGTACTTTTTGTTGGTGATTTTGAGGTTTGAAATGGCTCTGAAACATAGTACTTAGTGCTGACTAGTATTCCTAAGCACAAGACAGTTTAGGAATACTAGACTCATGCATTATGGAGAAAATACATGTGTGACATAAACTTCATTCAGGCATGACTTACGGTGTTATTGGCTATAAGTTCAATGTTAGTGAATGAATAGTATTTATTAAATAGGTGTCTTTAAATAGAAACATACATAAAACAGGATTATCTATTGATCATTTGAGGAAAATGTAACCAGAAGCTCATAGGAACCTCTCCTTATATTTTCCCTAGGAGCAACAGCTAGCATTTGCTAATGTTGGAGCACTGTGAATGATACCCCAAAATATAACACTTTGAATTAAATGAAGTTGAAAGGCCTCAGAAATAAGCCTCAGGACGACTCCCTGCAGGATGCCTGTGATCCTCTTTCTTTCCAGAAGCATCAGGAGGGCTTTCCCTTATGCTTCTTTATCTTATTGAGGGAAGATCCTCCAGAAGAAATGCCATTGTCTTAAAGCTCTCTCCTTAGGGATCTTATAAAATAACCAGGAAAAATTAACCATCAGAGAAAATAAAACATGAAATGTCATCACCATGACCAAACACACTTTTCAACTGTCCTCTATGGGCAGCTTTGAGAGATTACCTGGGACACATGATCTGCATCAAGACAACTTTCATTCACAGTTAAGTTCTGGTCCTCATCTGTTCAAAAATTTCCCCCGACTCCCTCAGGGCTCAGAGGAACTTTGTTTCAGGCCAAGTGATTATTTTTAGGCTCACTCATTTCCCCTAAAAATCCTTTACTACTCCTCTAGAACTGCATACAGTCTCCCTGTTCCCTGACTCCTATAAAAAGGGTATTTAAGTCTCCATCATCTGATTCTTCTTCGAGTCTCAGATTTGTGGGACTCCCATGTTCATGTGCATGTTAATAAATTTGCATGTCTTTTTTCCTTGTTTTTTTTTTCTCTTTTTTTTAAGTTGGAATCTCACTCTGTCGCCCACACTGGAGTGCAGTGGCCGCTCCTGGTCACCGCAGCCTAGACCTCCTGGACTCCAGAAATCCTTCCACCTCAGCCTTCCAAGTAGCTGAAACTACAAGTACGCACTACCACACTCAGCTAATTTTTGATTTATTGTAGAGATGAGGTCTTGCCAAGTTGCCCAGACGGGTCTCGAACCCGCGGGCTCAGGCAATCCACTCACCTCAGCCTCCTAAAGCGTGGGATTACAGGCTAAGCCACGGAGCCCGGCTCACCTCAGGTGTAAAACTTCAATGGATGAAGGGTTCGGTTTCCCTTTCTCCTGTACTAATTTGGTATTTACAACTTTATAGGCCATAACTACTGTGAATAATGAGAATTGACTGTATGTATCACCTTTGAATACTCCCTGTCTCTCTTCACAGCTACCCTGTGGCACAGAGGCAGAGTCAAATTTTAGTGTCTGGGTAAGTGAACAAGGGACTGGGTCTGTGCCATTTGTAGCCCTGAAAGGTGGTATCACTCCCTTGACAAAGGACAGGGGAGCCCAAATTTGGGATCCAGCCTGATAGGCCCAATAGATTATTAGCTTTGTCCAGAAAAGAATTCAAGAGCAAGCCAACAAAGCAAGGTGAAATAAGTTTATTAAAAGAAAAGAGGAACAGAAAGAAGGTTACTCTGAAAGCAGACAGCCTCCATACATCACTGGGGATTCAGTTGAAAATGAAAGTAAGTTTATTGAAATGACAGAGAATAGAATATTCCCTAAGCAGGGCAGTCTAGGCTGGTCTATAGGAAGAACAGCAGCTGTATATCGCTGGGGTATTATTTTTCTAGTCATTCCCTGATTATATGCTAAGGAAGGGATTGAATATTCATGAGTTTCCTGGGAAAGAAGTGGAGATTTCTAAGAATTGGTGCCTGCCTAGTTTATTACTAAACATGGGCAAGGTTGGAAGGGTTCTAGCTCTGGAGTGCATGTCATTTAGCATGCTTATATATTATAATGAGCATATGGTGAGGGGCAAGGTCAGTAGCAGCCAGATTAGTTGCCATCTTGGTTCTAGCTGACTCTAAGCAGTTCTTAGCCACATCCTGCTTTTTGTTTTGGAGACCAAAAAAAACTAGGCTATTCACCAGTCTACAGAAACTGTCTCAGCTATCTGTCCTGAGAAACTAGCTTTGTTTTTTATTTTAGGAAAATAGTCTTGCTAAATTCTATCTCACTCTGATGATGACCTATGCAGGCCTCACAGCAGAGTTTCACAGTTTCCTCCGACCCTTTGGAGTTGGAAACTTATGGATCTAAGGGTCAAATTCAATGCTCATTAAGGCCACAAGCTTGGATTTTTTTTTTTTACCTTTATAAAGGGCTGTAAAAAAAAACAGAGAAAAGAATATGCCACTAAAACTGTATATGACACATAAAGACTGGAATGCTCACTACCTGGGCCTTTACAGAAAAAGTTTGCTAACCCTGCTTTATAGACTCAAATCTAACAACTGTCCAAGTGTTGGGAAAATAGTGTAAAACAAAATATTTTGTCAACCCAGGAAACTTCTAAATTTGTCTAATGCCAACCATTTTTCAGCCTCTGTGCTGGACCCTGGGGACACATAATGAAAACAGTGCCCTTCTGACTGACTACTCAGACTGCCCTCTCTTCTTTTCTGTTGTATTTACTTGTTGTATTTACTTGTGGGCATGTTCTTTCAATTGTGGGACAATTAAACATAGTTATTCCATGTCTTGATACAAAGCCTGCTGCCAAGGCAGGCTGCAGATCCAGTGGCAGTTTATCTGGGCCTCACAGGAGCCCTTGCCAGGTTGCAGAGCCCCAGAGCAATTTATGACATTAAATCTGTAACATTTAAGAGGTAATTTTTACACTTTATAATAAAGATACACAACTGGATTCCCCCTTTGCATGGAAATGGAGTGGATTTGTGCACAGTGAAACTGACTTGCATGTTAAGGAGCTCAGTGAGCATGAAATGGTGGTGCTGATCATCTGGCAGGTTGCCCAGGCTGAGGGTCATGCAGCCATTGGAAAAGGGTGGTCAAACACTGCTGCAAAAGGAGGAAAAACAAACTCTCAATTATTGCAAGCACAAAAATCATAATTTTTATTTTAAAGGTTAGCGTGGCCAGGCTCGGTGGCTCAGCCTATAATCCCAGCACTTTGGGAGGCCAAGGCAAGTGGATTGCCAGAGTCTGCGGGTTCAAGATCAGTCAGGGCACCTTGGCAAGACCTCATCTCTATAATAAAATAAAAAATAGCCGGCCATGGTGGCACAAGTCTGCAGTTCCAATTACTTAGAAGCCTGAGGCAGAAGGATCACTGGAATCCAGCAGGTCGAGGCTGCGGTGATGAACATGCCACTGCACTCCAGCCTGGGTAACAGAGTGAGACTCCAACTCAAAAAAAAAAAAGTTTAGCGTTTCTCACAATAATTACAGTCACATGCTTATATACTATATATACTTCCATCTCAAATAATAGTGGGTTGGCTTTATCGAAAGCTTGAACAAAATATCCTTTCAACCTTGTTGTACTTATTTCCATAACATTTATATCATTATTATACATTTCACTCAGTTTCTATTGAAACATTATCTTTGCTCTTTATTGCTACCTCTAAATTTTAAAAGAATTTTTTGTCTTTAATGAGAACAGTATGTAGCTATGCAGTTACATTAGTGCCATATAAAAAGCATCAAAATATGTACTTATTGCACAAATTGTCAAAATATAAACAAAATATAAAACAAAAGACAATAGAGATATACAAATATAGCCCTTAAAATCTGCAGTAAGTATACTTTTTTTTTTTTTTGAGTTGGAGTCTCACTCTGTTGCTCAGACTGGAGGGCAGTGGCATACTCCCAGCCACCACAGCCTCGACCTGCTGGGCTCCGGCCATCCTTCCACCTCAACTTTCCAAGTAGCTGGAACTACAGGTGTGCGCCACCACACCCGGAGGATTTTTGATTTATTGTAGAGACTAGGTCTCGCCAGGTTGCCCAGGCTAGTCTGGAACCCATGGGCTCAGGCAATCCACTCACCTCAGCCTCCCAAAGTGCTGGGATGACAGGCTGAGCCACCGAGCCTGGCCACATATACTCAAGATGTTAAATGACAATGCATCAAACATATTTCCAAGCAACTTACCTGATAGTTGTACCCGAATAAACAGTTTTCCTTTGATTAATCCTAGGGTAATGTTATTTCCACTTTGGTCTTCTCTGTGGTATAAAATCCCATCTCTCTGAAGTGTTTGGTTGTTTTTTTTTAACAATTTTTATTGTTTTTTACTGTACATGTAAAAATGACATCATTTAAGAAGAGTCACAATGACAAGATATCTAGAGAATAAAAACAAAGAATTCAAGCATAGGAAACAACCAACAGATTGAAGAGGCCACCTGTGGAATAGGAGAACGTATTTCCAAATCATATAGCTGATAAGGTATTACATCCAAAATATATAAGAAGCTCCTACAACTCAATAGCAAAAAATAAACAAATAACCAGATTTTAAAAGATGTAAGGCCTTGAACTTACATTTCTCCAAAGAAATGTCCAAATGACCAACACACATATAAAAAGTTGTTCAGTATCATTAATCATTAGAGAAATGCAAATCAGAACCATAGTGAGCTATCACCTCTCATCTGCTATGTTGGCTATGATCAAAACAACAACAATAGCCGGGCTCAGTGGCTCAGCCTGTAATCCCACGCCTTTGGGAGGCTGAGGTGAGTGGATTGCCTGAGCCCACGGGTTCGAGACCCACCTGGGCAGCAAGACCTCATCTCTACAATAAATCAAAAAATCAGCCGGGCGTGGTTGCACGCGCCTGTAGTTCCAGCTACTTGGAAGGCTGAGGCGGAAGGATCGCCGGAGCCCAGCGGGTCAAGGCTGTGATGGCCGGGAGCGGCCACTGCACTCCAGTCTGGGCGACTGAGTGAGACTCCAACTCAAAAATAATAATAATAATAATAATAAAATGATAACAAGTATGTGGAGAAAATGAAAGCTTTGTACATGGTTGGAAGGAATACAAAATGTCACAGCCCCTTACAAAACAGTATGGAGGTTCCTCACAAAATTAAAAATAGAGCTATCATATGATCCAGCAATCCTACTTCTGGGTATTCAAAAAAGTAAAACCAGTGTCTCAAAGACATATTTGAACTCTCATGTTCATTGCAGTATTATTCATAATAGCCAAGATTTACAAATAGGCTTTATACCCGTTGACATATAAATGGACAAAGAAAATGTGGTACAAGTTGACAATGGAACACTATTATATGGAAGGTAATTCTGCCACATGTGACAACATGAACCTTGATAATGTTATGCTAAGTGAAATAAACCAGACACAGAAGGACAAAGGAAAAAATACAGCACAATTCCAGTTATAGGCACATTCCAAAATAGTCAAACTCATAGAAGCACAGAGTGGATGTGGTTACCATGGACTGGGAGAAGTGGGAAATGAAGAGTTGCTGTTCAACAGGGATAAGGTTTCAGTTATGCAAGATGAGTGAGTCCTAGAGCTCTGCTGCATACAACACTGTGCCTATAGTGAAGAATACTGTATCGTATACTTGTTTAAAAGGGTCATCTCATGTATCTCATGTTGTATTCTTATCACAATTTTGAAAACATGGTATCCACTGAGAAAGAAAAAGATCTTTCCACATAAGCTTTTTCACTTATTGTGTTTTCAAATGGCAGCCCAACTACTCTGAGATAATGACATATCTCTTCTCAACCACAGTGTTCCTTCTCCCTCAAGATGACCCTCTATGATCTCTGATAACCTAGCTTTCCTATGTTTCTCTGCTTGGAGATTGCTCCAAAATCTTAGTTCATTTAAATATTGTGTTGGAATTTTTTTTTTGCCTGATTTTTAAATTAAAAGAAATAACTTGATTGGACTCATTGACTTCTGATAAAATCTATAGAACTTCTTTCATCAAAACCAAGCACTTCAGTCAGATTTCTGAAAGACAGTAAAAACTATCTCCAAGTGTAAATATGATGCCTATTAATGTGTTTAAAATATATGAAACTTTATTATACACACATGTACATTTTTAGCATGAGGAGGTCTCTGGCCCACTGACAGGTGGCCAGTTGTTCAAGCTGTGTTTAGATAAGGCAAATACCAAGGAAAAACATACCACAAACAATGGAATTCTCTGATGGTACCAGAGGTTAACACGTTCAAGTTCATTGTTAGTTTTTCCTAACATTTTTTCTAAAATGTATCCGCTAAAAATAGGCCTTATAATCTACTCCTTAGTGGTCCTATTTTATACATGTCATTATGAAAACAAATAAATATCCATTTCTTCTCCTCTGTAAAAACAGATCATCATCAAAACTTTTGGTCAACATTCACTGCATCTATCTATCGATCAATCTATCTATCTATCTATCTATCTGAGTTGGAGTCTCACTCTGTGGCCCAGGCTAGAGTGCCGTGGCATGCTCATGGTCATCCCAGCGTCGACCTGGTGGGCTCAGGTGATTCTTCTGCCTCAGCCTTCCAAAAGCTGGAACTACAGGTGTGCACTACCACACCTGGCTAATTTTGTGTGTGTGTTTTTGATTTATTGTAGAGATGAGGTCTCTCCAAGTAGCCCAGGCTGTTCTCAAACCCATGGACTCAGGCAATCCTCTCACCTCGGCCTCCCAAAGTGCTGGGATTACAGGTTTGAACCACCATGCTAGGCCTTTTTATTTATTTTAAAATAACTTTTACATTCATAGTATCTTTTTGTTTATTTAAAAATAACTTTTATGTAAATGGCATTAAATTTAGCCTAAAGTTGCCTCCTTGTAAGTGTGGCCCAAAGCTTTCTCTGTCCACAGTAAACTGTAACCTAACTGGATGAGTAAATAGACTGTAACCCACTCTTGTAGCAAGTAGCAGAGACTCAGCTCATCACAGAAGCCATACTTGAACCACTGACAAGCCACCGACTGTTCAAGCTGTGTTCAAATAAGGCAAATGCCAAGCTGTAACCCATCTGGCTGTTTTTGTACTTCATTTCCACTTTCTGTAAGTCACTTTCCTTTTTCTATCCATGAACCCTCTCTGACCATGTGGCCAGTGCCTGACTCTTTCTGGACCTATTCCGGTTTGGGGGACTGCCCAATTTGCAAATTATTCTTTTCTCAATTAACCTTTGCTAAATTTGGTTTGTCAATTTTTTAAAAATTTTTTAACAATGATAATATTGGAAAATTGTGATATTCTTTAACTAGTTGCAAAAACTAAAGAAAATAGGTTACCCAAGATAAATGATTTGTAACCCTAGAGCGGTGTTCAGAACCCCCTGCATCTGCCTCTCTCTCTACCTCTCCATCTTTCTGTCTCTCTCTCCCCTCTCTTGCAAACACACACACACACCACACACACACACACACATACACACCACACACACACACACACACATACCACACACACACACCACACACACACACACACACACACTTTAGAACCTTCAAAAACAACTTCCAAAACACACTAGGTATCTCCAGTAAGGAGATACTTATTTTGGCTGAGTAGAAGGCAAACTTATTTTATGCTTAAATTGCTTTTCAGAGAAAGCTTTGCAGTAACAACACAAGGTGTGTTCTTTTGAAACCCTGTCACAACCACATCATGGTACTTTCAGCTTAGTCACTCTTTGACAGGTAACATGCACTGCCATGTTACATATCTGGATTCTAAAAGAACACCTGTCGGCATTGGTTGCATCCTGAAAAAAATGTAAAAAAGGAGCTCATACTATCTGGAAAAATCTCACCTTGTCTTTCATATTTCAGAATAAAAAGAAAAACAAAAACTAATTACCCTTTACAATACATTTGTGGGCAACCCCCTTTGGGCCCCTCCAACTGCAGGAGCTTTTCTGTCACTCAGTAAATCCTGCTTTCAAAAACAAACAAAACCAAAAACATTTGTATAGATGCTAGAGAAACCAAATAAAATATGAAACTGTTTTCAGATGATCTTTTCTGAGTCAATAGAATGGCTTTATCTTTTTACATAATTTGTTTAATTAGATTTTAAAAAATAGCCATAATATGAATCTGCAGGTACACATTTCATTCACATCATCTACCATATTTAATGTAAAATATTTACAACCATGATTTTAAAAACCTTATCTACGTCATGAAGTTTTCTTTTAAAAATTCAATGTTTTGATTTTCTCATGTCTTATTAACATACCTCTAAAATATTCATTTACCAAGTACACAGTGGATAAGCATTAGATGACATCTAAATAATTTATTGATTGGACAGTTTTTCTGAAACATAACTGAACAACTGGGCAAAAAGAATTAAAACTTTATGTCAAACATAAATAATTTTTTTTAAATCTATTACTAATTGTAATAACATGAGAAAAATTATAGCTGAACTATCAATAGTGTCACATTTGTGGCAATACTTTTATCTCTGAGTTTATGAATGTCCTAAATAGGAATTTAAGGATTTTATTTTATATAGGGTCTATTTTTTACAATTTAGTTAACAACAAAACGTTTGCCTATATTATTCCGGTATATTCATCCTATTGTATCATCTTACTATTATTACAATTATATTGCCATAGCAATGTTTCTCTTACAGGTATGTAACCTCTTTTGTCATTCTAAACTTCACAAGTCATACTGTTGGGGCTCAGAACCCAAAGCCCCAATGCATGGCACTTTGGCCTGCTTCATCCTTTGATCCAAAGGAGATAAAGGCCTCAGAAGCCACCTCAGAAGCAAGGTCTCTCTGGCTTCTCTTGCCCTTCCATCTCCTGCCCCTCTTTTGCCCATGAAATTAGTCACAGAAACCAGAATTACTCCTCCCAAAGGCAGGTCATAGAAACTAGAATCCCTCTACCCGAAAGCAAGCCAAAAGACCTAGGAAAGTCATTCTTTGCCTTCTCCCTTGATGACCCCATAAACCAAAAATTGGCTAATATGAATCTCAATCAATTTAGAGGTTTATTTTGTCAATGTGGAGGATACTCCTGGAAAGGAAAAAGAAAACAAACCTCTCAAATCACAACAGTGTCTGTGATGGGTGCTTTTTTCTGAAGTGGGTTTTGAGGACTTCAGTATTTAGAGAAAAGCATGGTGGGGGGAAGCTAAGGAAGTAGACAGGAGGAGAGGAGGCCATGAGGCAGGGGGTGATGTTCTTGAGACTTGCTCGGTGAGTTTATGTTTTACATGTCAATAGAGGGTGTAGAGGGACAGTCAATTATGCATTCATCTGCTCAATAAATCTACCTTTCACTGAAGATGAAGTAAACCCACGGACAGACACAGTAGAGGGAGAAGTCAATTATGCATTTGTCTCAGGGTGAGAGGAGGGGTAACTTCTAGACTTGTTCTAGTCTTGTTCCTGTTCTGTTAATTGACATTGTCAGGATGAGCTACAACAGAAAAATCTGCTTCCAGGCCATCTACAAGGGAATACGTGTTCTGAAAGACTTCCTGGTGAGCAATTTGTGGGTGAGGCCTTTGGGGTGATATGTGGCCTTGTATCCTTGCAGCTATCTGTTTGTGAGCAAAAGCAAGGTAGTTTTTTTTTGGTGTGTGACTGAGTTTCTCGGCTTAACTTTCTCTTTGGCATAGTGAGGTTGGGGTCCTTGGATTCTGTTTTCTTTTATAATCCTGTTTCAGAGGAGTCTTGCCTCATCCACAGGAGGAAGAAAAGCTGCTCAAAGAGGCCAAGAAGAATTTGAACAGACAGGCATTGCTGAGTTCCCCCCTCAGTGTATTATCATTAGATCATAACTTTTTGTCCAATCACATTTCTACACAGTTGTCCATTCTTCACCAAACCTAAGCATAAAAATAGATAGTTTTCCCTGGGTCTTTTGGTCATTTCTGAAGTCTCTTGTGTCACATAAAATTTTGAATAAAAAAATGTGTTACCCTTTTCTCTCTCATTTGTTAGAGGATTGTTGGTTGTGACCCTTATTATAGGGAGTAAAGGTTTCATATCTTTCTGCCGATATGAAGAGAAAATGTCAGGTAATTGAGACACAGAACAATAACCTAAAAACTCTTTTGTCCTTTAGACAATGCCTTGAATTTACCTCCATTGTGATTCCAATCAATTATAAAAGGAATTGAATCATATTATTATATATTTTAACATTAGTCCATACTTCTCAACTAAAAGGAGTTTCTGCTAATCAACTGCTTGTATTTTGTTAGGGTTTTTTTGATACAGCTCACTGAGGTTGGTCTGTAATTTTACTTTTTTTGTTTAATCTTTAAATAATAATTTGGCTTTACTGTTATACTCATTTTATAGAATGAGTTAGGAAGCTTTCGCCAGTTTTTAATTCTCAGGGATAGTTTAAAATGCAACGGAATGATCTCCTCTTTAAAGATCATTCCAGTGCAATACCCTTAGAAACTAATGGCCACCTAATATTCTGAGTGGGATATATATATATTATATTAATATTTCATTTTATATTATATAAATATATTATATTTATATTATATATATTTATGGAAGACAGTTAATTTAGACTTTTCTGGTTTTTATGAGATTCTTTTTGCTAAATTTTATTTTCCCAGAAAAATTATACATTTTATTAAAGTTATCAAACTAATTTGAATATAATGAGCTAAACAGATTCTTGTGGTTCTTTTCTCATTAGTTGTTCTTGTTTTGTGTATGGACTTTTTCATTTTTTTCTCTAGCTAAGTTTGTCAATGTTGAAACACCTCCTTCTGAATTCTTATCATTTCTTTCTTGAGTTGTTTTATTTCTGCTTCGTCAACAGAGGTAGAAGTGCTGCAGTTGCAAGCCAGTGATAAAGATCACTTGCACACCAAGAGAGACTGGCAAGAGGAAAGGAGGGATTCTCCTTTACAGGTTTTAGAGGGAGCAGGGCCCTCTTGATTTTGGACTTCGAGCCTACAGAGCAGTTATACAATAGGTCCACGGTTTTAACCACTCAGTGTGTGGTACTTTGTCACAGCAGCCTAGGAAACAACATGGGCAGTCTTTTATTGAATTTGGAAAACTTTATAACTAAATGTTTGGCTAGATACTTCACGCCTTCTATGCCCATAATGTCTTGCTTCTTTTTGTCTTGATGATTGCTGCTTTTTTTCTTCCAGTACCTTTGAGCTGATTCTGGGCACACTCCTTTTTGGTAACCTTTATGAAAACAATTGGAGTTTTCTGGCTTATCTTTTGGCAGGAGATTCCATCAGAGATTAACTTTTTCCTGGTATTTCAGGGACTCGTTTCTCCAAGCTTTTTTTTTTCATTATTTTTGACTTAGTTTTGTTGTATTTCATCCAGCAAATCTTCTACAGCATCAAACTCTGCCTTGATTCCCAGATACCTCAGCTGTTCTTGAAAGTGATATTAAAATATTAGGTTGCGGTGAGATCCTCTACCTGCAGGGATTCTATTTTGGTGGTATTTTCTCAGATCTGCCACCACTGGGATGATTACTATTCATTTTCAGTGGGAGAGGGGGATGGCTTTACAGACCAATCATAGCTACTTTGAAAATCCATGTATTTTGTTGGTGGTTGATTTTGAGCATGCAGATTATATCTATACCCTGGCTTTCAACTTTCAATCAATAGAGTTTGAGGATTCTTTTTTTTTTGCTTTTGTGTGGTGTTTGCAAGAGGAGGAAAACTGCTGCCTCACACTCATACCTGACATTGAACCCTTCAAGTTTTTATTTCTTTTTCTGCTTCTCATTGTTCATTCATTTATTTCTTGCTTTTGGGTTGATAGATTTTAAAAATACATTTTTATGCTATCTTTCATTGCTTTGTTAAAAGTTATTCTTCTATTTCTATTTTTACATTGGCTACACTTCAGCAGCTGACAAACATACCTACCTCTAAAAAATAGTTGAAATATGTCTGTACTCCCTTTGGGCACTGTAAAAATAGTTGCATTAATTCTGATCACCCACCTGCATTTTTGCACCATTTCCCAACAGATGATTTTTCTCCACTTTCTTTTCCGCGCGTTAGCTTCCTCTGATTTATTTGCGGTCTCCCCACTTTATGTGCCTTTCATTCCTTTGCTCACATCCTTTTATCCTCAGTGCCCTTGGTTTTTAGTATAGCTGTTTTCTCTCAGGGAAGCCCTAGATTCCTTGTTTTCTGCCACTCTGGTTGCAGTTTAATACTCTCTTGCATGAGGAGGTGGGCGAAGCTTGTAATTATTGGATTAGAAGCTCATCAATATCTTTTGAGGTTTATTTGTTATAATTTCCCAGCATCTGAGTACTTTGTGGTATGAGTACTTCACTCCATGTAAAGTACTAGTCTTACATATCATAAACATTGAGTTCATTTTCTGTTGTTGCATAACAAATTACCACAAACTTGATGGCTTAAAATAATACAAATCTATTATTATCTACAGTTTTTGTACGTCAGTTATCTGAGTGCAACAATTTAGGCTTTCTCTAGTAATTTAGAATTTGTTTGCTTTTTTGAGTTGGAATCTCACGCCGTTACCCAGACTGGAGTGCAGTGGCATGCTCACGGCAAGCCCAGCATCAACCTGCTGGGCTCTGGTGATCCTTCTGCCTCAGCTTTCCAAGTAGCTGGAACTACAGGCACATGCCACCATGTAGAGAGGAGGTCTCACCCAATTGCCTGGGCTGCTTTCGAATCTGTGGGCTCAAGTAAGCCTCTCACCCCAGCCTCGCAAAGTGCTGGGATTACAAAATTGAGTCACTATGTCTGGCCGTAATTTAGGGTTTCTTAATCATACTCATTTTGTTTCATCTTCCTTCCTCTGGAATTCCAAAGCCACTCTCAGTCTCAATATCAAAATCTGTATTCATTTTCAATTGCTGCATAGAAAATTACCACAAACTCAACAGCTTAAAGCTTATTGGTCCATAATTTAGAAGGACAGAAATCTGGTGTGGTATATTCGGGTTCTCTTCTCAGGATCTCATCAGGATGAAATCAAGGTGCCTTGGGCTGTGTTCTCATCTAGAGGACTGGCTAAGGAGGAATCTGCCTCAGGCTCATTTGTGTGGTTGGGAGAATCCATTTCCTTCTGGTTGTAGCACTTAGGCTTCTGTTTGCTTGCTAGTTGTCAGCTGAGGCCACGCTCACATCCTAGATGTGCTGTATTTCTTACCATGATCCCTTTAACCTTCAAAACAGCAACAGCATGTCAAATCCTCCTGTTTTAAATCTCTGACTTCCTCTTCTGCCATCAGCTGGAGAAAAATTTCTGCTTTGTAAGGTCTCATATGATTAAAAAAAAAATTCCCTATCTTGAGGTCAATTGATGTGGGAACTTGATTACATCTGCAAAATCCCTTCACAGCAGTAGGTATGTTAGTGTTTGAAAAAACTGGGAGAAGTTGTATATGCCACGGGATAGAAATCTTGGCCATGGGCAGAAGGGGAGATGATATCTTAGAATTTTGCCTACCATAAACATGTGGTTTACTAAAATTTTCTCCTGAACTGACTTAACAACACTATGCTATTTTATTTTGGGGGCCAAATGATGCATCATGTGTTCCAAATATTAATGAACACACTGTAAATGTGGAGCACCACTGATTGTTCTCATGGCCTAAAAAGCTTAATGCCCTGATAATAATCCCATTATGATAATGTAATATCCTGAAGTAGAGGTAACCTTTGGTTCAAATCTTGTTTTCAAAAATTAATCCCTTGACATAAAGTCAACCATAAACTTGATAGTTAAAAGAAATGGTGACTAGGCTTCCAGAATAGATGTGTGCATCTCTCACTGTGTGTTATGTTAACATGAAATGTTATGGAAGAATATTAGTTTAAGGAAAGGTGACAGATAAGTAAACACAGAGGCAAAAATATGGTCATGTCCTTACAAGTTTTAGAGATGAATTGTGTTGCAAACACCAAATAAAATAAAATCATAGAAAAGGAGAAAAGATCAAGTAAATACATAAAACTTGCTGACTTTTTCCAGTCTCTATTTATTTATTTTATTTTTTTAATGTGCTTTAGGTTGATCATTGTTTCCCTTACTCAGGTATGCAGAAGAGATAAAGTGATAGGAAGAGTTTACCAGGGCAAATAGTAAATGAACCCATGACATCTAGAAATTGATGTTTATTTTAAGCTCCTTGCAAAATGAGAAGAATAAAGATTTAGAAAAGATAAAGCACAGATTGTGTAATTAACCCCTGAGTGATGAAAATTTGACTTAACCCTGAGAGTTCCTCCTTAATAGGGACACTGAGTTTTCTCCTATTAATTCCTTGAACAAGGCTCCAAAGATTGAAAAGGAAAAAGGGTTTACCATGATAGAGAAAACAGATCTTACATCAACAGGAGGGAAGAATTATAGGCCAAACTTTTCTTAGCTATGATTAAAGTATACTTTGACACTAACCAGTTTGTTATTTTATTTAAGAATGCTATAAAAAGGAATGGAATTGCAAACCTGACTTATAAGAAAAATATCAGAAAATAATAATACAAGGAAAAAATGTAGTAAAAATAATGAAACATGATGTGGAAAGTAGGCACTGTAAGTTCACATTATCAGACTCGGTTTTAAAGAGATGGAGGGGAGACACAAACATTTAGAAGTCAACAGGAACAAGACTGTTCTATTTTTAAACCATAACATAAAAAGGAGGCAGAGTGATTTAAAGAACACTGACGTTTTTAAAAAAATTGAACAGAGAAGGTAGACAATCAGATATGTATAAAAAACAAACTTCAAAAATAATTTTAACATCATGGTTTTAGACAGATAGGGTCTGTGGCTCGTTTTAGAAGGTCAATGGTAGCAAATGTGATGACCACTGAACTGAATAACTCCAACAATTGTTTCTTTGACAGAGCTTCAGTTAGTACCATCTGATGTGCAAGAGACACTCTTCAGCTTTTCATGCATGCCTGAAGCTATCACAATTATGGATGGCATTTAAACATTCTGGTTTTTTCCTTTAGACAACTCAGACAATAAAACTTGCCTTTTCTACAATGCGTCCTCTAAAATGGAAGTATAGATGTGACATTACCATTAAATCTATAAATTATTATATATGGTATTTTGCTATTATTTTTCTAAAACAGCTGTCATGAAGTTATTTCATCTCAAAGATAGACCACTTATGTATAGTGTAATAAACCTCTAGATAGTAATTACTCACTCGGTTTTCATGATCTGATTCCTGATCAGATCTTTTTGTCTTAATGATTTACTCTTCCACTTGAAAAATAGATTTTCAAATTTTCTTGCCAGGTGTTTGTGTGATAGCAATGAAGAAAACTCAGCCTTTGGGAACCCTACTATCTAACTGGGAAGAGCACATCAGGGAACACACAGACACAGAAGGTACAGGGCTCTTAGAATTGAGAGACCCAATTTAGACTCTCAGCAAAGTCATTTTTCAGGAAGTGACATTTAAGCTGACATCTAAATGATGATTTGTAGTTTGCCAAGGAAAGAAACCCAGAGAGAGAGAGAGAGAGAGAGAGAGGAAAACCACATAAGCAAAGACCTGGTGTCAGGAAGGAACTCTGTAGAGGGGGTTGGAGAGAGGACAATGAAAGCCAAGTTAGAAAGGTGGGGGCTAAGTCACTGTGGACCTGAGCCTGCACAGAGAACTGGAAGCTGTCTTTGGAGGAATGGAAAGCTATTCAAAGGTTTTGAGTAAGAAAGTAGTAAAGTCAATTTGCACCTTTTAAAAGGTCGCATTAACATCTTTTAAAAGATTATTAATGGCGTCTGCCCCAGAACTGCACTGGATATGCCCCACTGATGAATGGCAAACACCATCTGGGCCTTATTTCCTACACATGAAACTCTTAGTATGGCATGATATGCCATGATGGAAAGAGTACAAGATAGTACAAACATGGGAGTATGCAAGAATGTCCCGGCCGGGCACAGTGGCTCATCCCGTAATCCCAGCACTCTGGGAGGCTGAGGTGGGGAGAGGATTGACTGAGTCTGGGGGTTCGAACCAGCCTGGGCAACTTGGTGAGACCTTGTCTCTACAATAAAAAATCACAAAAATTAGCTGGGTGTGGTGGTGTGCATCTATAGCTCCAGCTACTTGGAAGGCTGAGGCAGAACTATCACCTAAGCCCATCAGGCTGAGGTTGCAGTGACTGTGAGCATGCCACTGCACTCCAGCATGGGCAAGAGAGTGAGACTCCAACTCAAAAAAATAAAAAATAAAAAGAATGTCCCTTGTCTTGAATAAGCAAAGGAGACATAGAGATATCAGGAAAATTATTAGAAAGGAAGTGACTTCTTTACTGAGATCTGAGAATGAATAAAATTCAGGTAGTAAAGAAATGATAGATGGTGTAGAGAGAATATTGCAGGTGTCTGGAATGATGTGTGCAGAGACCATGAAGTTAGAAAACCCACGCATGTTTAAAGAACTAACATTGATTCAGTTATATGAATAGTTAAATGCTCTGCTTCTTGATCTGCTTCAGAGTGGGGAAGGGACAAGGAATATGAGATGAGATTGAAGGAGGAGACCACCTATTGCATAAAGAATTTGGAACTTAATCCAAGGACAATGAGAAGCTCTTGCAACATTTTATCTTTAAGGACAACAGAGAGTGTTTTTCAGAGAATCAGATGTGCATTTTAGAAAGTTTCCTGTGACTGCAGTGTGACTCCAAATTGGGGGGAATAGGACTTGAGGCAGGTGGCTTGGGTAGGATGCAGGAACTTATGCCAAAGCTGGTGGCATCCTGAGCAAGAGAGCAGCCATCTTGGTGGGGAAAAGTGGGCACCCACCGGACATACTTTGCCTGCCTGGGGTGGCGTTTAAGGAGCTGCCCCAGCAGACATAGAGAGACTTGAGGAACAAGACTGCTAAGTTGATATAATTATGGGTTAAGTCAAACCATTTCTGAAATTTAATGATGTTTACACTGGTTACAATATTTTCACTACTTTTGGCATAGTCTGAGATGGGGGACATCGTGAAATCTTCATGCAGTAATGCTAATAATGGGTATTATCACTGATGCTATCATCAGGGTTTAGTGAGTACCTTCCAGATACTGTGTCAAACACTTGGCCTATGAGTCTCTCTTAATTGCGATGACAATATAATCACTCTCACTTAAACCTGATTTAAATCCATCAGCCTGGTTGGAGCACAAGGAAGAGTGTGTGTATGTCCCCTGGTTTATACACCAAACTGACTTTCATTACTTCTCTACTGAATTATTTCACAGAATTTGATCTGAGTCTTAAAAAAGTAAATTTCTTGTCATAATTTGGCAGAGCTGGTCCTCCTGTTGTATCATAAAGCTTAGCAATATAAATTTCAGAAAAGCAGATGCATTTAATCATATTCTTTCTAAATAATTCTGTATGAAAATATTAATTTTTTTGTGGAGATTCTTATTTTTATCACCATTTATCCATTTCTTCATTTAAAAAGTATTCTGAAACCATAACTGTGTGTCAGGTACTGTATTGAACTCAGAAAGTGAGTGATGACCAAAGCAAACCTGAGCTTGGTCTTGGGGTAACTTACATTTTAGACTTATTTACACCTGACTGAGAACAGCTACCAGACATTTGGTTAAAAAATGAAGATCAATAAGAAGATGAGAGGGAAATTACAAGCATCTAACTTTGCCCACGTAATATTTTCTGCTTCAAGCACGTTCTTGGGCAGACTGTAAAAAACATGGAAAGAGTAAATTCCATGTATACTTCATACACTGAGTGTTTCTAAAATACTGGTTTAATTCCTAATTTATTACTTTTATTGTATAACTGTATAGGATCCACGTACATTCCAGAGCAACATCTCACACAAACATTTAAAAGAAGCAGTGAAAATGACGATAGTGTGATAAAATGGTTATTTTATCCATTTTTAATTATGCTTTTAACATAGAAGCTGAATCACCCTTGGACAAGTAAGGCTTGTTGGGAGTCAGATAAATTTATGAATGTGCAATCTCTATTCTATTTCTGCTTGAGACCATTTTACTTTAAAAATTAACGGCTCAACACCCATTTCTCAAAGATTCAATTAAACACAGCCAACAGCCTCAATGAATTCCACGCAGGGTTCTCCCTTTCCTGCCACTGAACCTGCCTCCCATCCTCAGTGTCTTAGGCAGTTCACAGGGCCCCCCAACAGCCTTTGATTTTTGGCTTCAAAGCTGATTCAAGGAAGAGGTCCCAGGTAACCAAATGACCTGTTCTACCTGGGTCTTATTGTCACCCCGGGAGAGTCATGGGAAGATCAAGGGCAGTGAGAAATCTCTGGCCTTTTATCTCCTTCCATAGAGCCACTGCCCCTTGCCTCCTCCCTGCAGGCAGAGACCTGTGCTCCTTCTAATTGGCCAACCGGCCTCTCTGGAGATGAAGACAAGCAGCTCAGAGAGCAACAGCTTCTAGGATCTTTCTGCCTACCCTTGACTTAACTTAGCTTAGGAAGACATCACTGCATTCTGTAGAGAAAAGAATAATTATTCTGAAGTTGGAAGATCTTAACCAGTGTGGCTTTCAAAGTTTCATTTTACTGAGTTGAATGAACGATGGTGCATCATCGTATCAGTTATTCAGAAGTGATTCATGCAGCTTAAATGCCAATCTGTTCAAAGAGGATTTAAATGCATCACTAAGCTCTTAGCAACTATAAAGATTTGCTTGATTACATATTTCACCATATGGATATCATTTAACTCTTCAGCTTTACCTTGGATTTTTTTTTAGAATAAAAATTATTTACTCATATAGTGGACCTTGAGCATCCAATATAATACTATAAGAAAATGACTGACAGTGGTGGGAAACTATGAGGGGAGGGGAAGGGAGATGGGATTAACGGTAGTAAATATCTGTCTGGGGATGGGGAGATACCTCTTATCAACAAGGGTGCCTGAATGAAGCATATTTGTATACCTAACCCTTAACTGTACCCCACAATATCATAGTAAAAAATATTGATTAAAAAAAATTATTAGCTGGGCTCAGTGGCTCAGCCTGTAATCCTGCGCCTTTGGGTGGCTGAGTTGAGTGAATTGCCTGAGCCCGCAGGTTCGAGACCCACCTGGGCAACTTGGCGAGACCTCACCTCTACAATAAATTTTTAAAAATCAGCTTGGCATGGTAGCGTGCGCCTGTAGTCCCAGCTACTTGGAAGGCTGAGGCAGAAGGATCGCCAGAGCCCAGCAGGTTGAGGCTATGGTGGCCGGGAGAGGCCACTGCACTCTAGTCTGGGTGACAGAGTGAGACTCCAACTCAAAAAAAAAATTATTTTGCAAGAAATTAAAAAAAAATTGTGCTTGTCGTTAAGCATCGCTTTGTTGAGGTTATATTTATGTAATAATTCAAAACCATGTAATTCAATGCTAGGAATATCATTTCCCACGAGCATAGCTACAATATGCTGTGTACACAGTGCACTGATTCTTTTAAGATTTCGTGGGATAGGGCAGCTGCTTGCAACTTGAATGTGATAAATTTTCACAAGTTTTCTGAAGACTGACTTTGGTGCGGTAACATAGTAGGTGTAGAGATCACAAGGACTTTACTCTCAGGATTGTCACAGTCTAGTGACAGACACAGGCATGTAAATAAACCTCATGCTGGGAAGCTCAGGAAAGGGAGAGAATAATGTGTCATGGGGGAGGTCAGGAAATGTTTTGTCTCACAGTTCTGTAGGTTGGACCCAGGTCTCATTGAGCTAAAATCAATGTCAGTAAAACTATACTCACTTTGGAGACTTTAGGGTGGAATCCCTATCCTTGATTTTTGTGGCTTTTAAAAGCCACTCACTCATGGCCAGCTTCCATCTTCAAGGTCACCACATCACACTGACCTTGCTTCTGCCATGATCTCTACCTTCCTTCTGCTTTTAGGAGCTCTTGTGATTTCAGGGGGCCCACCTGGAGAATCCAGGGAAATCCCTTGTCTTAAAGTAGGCAGATTAACAACATTAATTCCACCCACAACCTAGATTCCCATTTGCCATATAAAGCAAAAAATTTATAGATTCCAGGGATCAGGACATGGACATCTTTGGGGGCCATTATTCTAGCTACCACACAGACCATATAACTTCAATTTTGAGATTGAAGAATTTTGAGATTCATTTTGTGGGAACAAATCTGTCAGCTGTGTGGCAGGTGCTCCAGAATGGGCTGGGGGACTATCAGAGAGACAAGACAGCAAGCTTTGCTTCAAACAAACAAACAAACAAAAAAGAATAGAAGTCAACCCATATAGCACTTACACCATTTTATTTGTTGTATTTGAATGAAAGAAAATTGAAAAATAAAAAAATTAATGACCAAAGAGATATGATCTCATTTGGAATTGTGAACTAATAAGTCCTTAAATGTCCCAAAATTGCAAATTATTTTATTTTCTGGTGCAAAACACTCACACACACACACACACTTTTTCTAAATAGCTACAATTAAATAAAATTTGTGGTAAATGTGCAGCAACAATAACAGACGTTCATGTGTGTGAAGGATTCAGGTAAGCAAAGTCAGGAGCTCCATACACAGACCTGACTCACTCACAAAGGACTTACTGCAAAAGAAGGTGAAACAGGCCGGGCTCAGTGGCCTAGCTTGTCATCCCAGCACTTTGGGCGGCCCAGGCGAGTGGATTGCCTGAGCCCGCAGGTTCGAGACCAGCCAGGGTAAATTGGCAGACCTCGATTCTACAATAAATCTAAAATTTGCTGGTGTGGTAGCACACATCAGTAGTTCTGTCTACTTGGAAGGCTGAGGTGGAAGGATCCCTGGAGCCCAGCATATCAAGGCTGTGGTGGCCATGAGCGTGCCACTCCAGCCTGGGTGATGGAGTGAGATTCCAACTCAAAAAAAAAAAAAAGTAAAAGAGCATCCTGGAAGGCCTAGACTAGGCTGCCAAAACTTTTCAGAATGGATTTCTCAGGCATTGCTGGTTTCATGAGGCTACAATTGAACCTTCCCCATTTCCTTGTGGGTTGACCCGTGTATCCCTTCAAGTCTTCTGGAAAGTGATCTGGGTATACAGGGCTGGAGAGGCTACTCTGAAAGGGCTCAGCCTTCACGATTCACATCAGAGACTAACCATGGACCCTGCCGAGCACTTCTAAGGATGCTGTGCCTTGGAGAATGACCTGCAGAAATAATTCCTTTAGGGAAGAGACACTGGATGGCATCAAATATTCAGCATAAAGTATATGCTTTGGGTAACTGTCATTGTGCCAGATGACCCTCAAGGAAAGTTTTGTGAGAAAGTAATTGTGGATAACTGATGAGGGGTCATAGAGGGACTCGTGACTCGGGGGTGTAGGGGGTGGGGAGTGGCAGAGCCAAGTGACAGAGGGGCAGAGCAGAAGAAAAGGCCCAAGAGCTGGGAGAAGATATTAAAGAAAAATAAATACTATGGTCAATCCTAATTCTGATATGAGCTTTCTGAGCTCCACTTCCTGATGCCAGTGGTATGGGGGAAGGTTGCTTTGGCTATATGTACACAATCTTCATCAATACTACATAATGGGCGTGTATTGTCTTTCTCCAAGAACTCTCCAGATGAAGCAACACCATTTACCAGTGGGAGATATTTTGTAAAAGTATCTCCACTTATGAAGTCAATTAATGGATTAATTTTAAAAGTGGCACTTCTGACCACATTCCATTTCAAAGTCACCTCGAGGTCACTGCCATATTATAGTTTCTGAATCCAGTTTGCTTCCTCCTGCTGTAGTAAGGACAGTCCTGCAGGCAACAGAGTCTGTACTCTTATTGGGATTACTAAAGCATACTTGGAAAGAGGGCAGAAATATTTAGAGAAATAAAGTGGGCCCATCATAACACTTTGAAACAAAAGTTACAGCATTCTAAAAGTAATTCAAAACATTATCAGAATCTCAATGAAACTGTCCAAATTTAAATTCTGAATGGGGTAGTTGCTGTGTTCAGTTTTTATTGCATGCTATTACCACAGACTCACTGTCTTAAAACCACACAAATGACTTGTTATGTGTTTCCTGATCATGGGCCAGGGGTCCTCTCCGTGGGCTTGATAAGGTGTAAATCAAGGTGTTACCTGGCTGTGTTCTCATCTGAAGGCTCAGCTGGGGAAAGAACTACTTCCAAGCTGCCTCACATTATTGGCAGAATTTATTTTCTTATGGTTGTTTAACTGAGGTGCCCACTGTCTTGCTAGTATCAGCCAGGGAACCCTGTCAGCCTCCAGAGATTCCTCTCAGGTCCTCACTGCATTGTCCTCTATCTCAGCAATGGAGACACTTTCCCACCACAATCCCTCTCATGATTCTAATAGCTCTGACTTCCCCAAAGTTCTAATTAGGTCAGGTTTGCCCCAGTAATATCCTTAAAGACAAAGACAATTGTGCCATATAACACAACTTAATTACAGGAGTAAAACATGTTCTATTTGCCATTCCAAGGGTTAGGTGGGGTTCGTATACTGGGTGGATAGGATATCACCCTGGAGAGACATCTTTAGAATTTTGCCTACCACAACTTCCAATTTTATAGCACTGAAAGCCCTGGAGGTGTCTTAGCTATCACAGCAGGAGGTATAGATTTCCTGGATACCAGCAGGTGTCTGCTGTCTGTCCCCACTAACAAATCATTTTCATAGCAGGTTATAAACCAACTAGTCATTCATCTCATTCAGACACGTTAACATGGGTTTTGTAATTCTTGCTTTTTCTCACTAAGGTGTTTGAGCACATACTAGCTAGAGAAGTTTGTTTGTCATCAGCTCTACACAGTGCCATCCTCAAACTGTCCATCAGCATCCAGAGGTTACCAATATCTCTCTTTTAACTACACTGAAGCAAGCAGAAATCTTCTTCATATCATAAACACAATGGAGAATAGAAAGCTTGAAAATTATACACCTGTGTATTGATCAAAAGAAAGGAAAAGATCAGTGTTTTTCCACATTCATTGTACCTTCTAGTGGCCATACTAACCTGTTAAGATCAGCCAGTCTCATAAAATGGCTTCCTAGTAAAAACAACCAGTGAAGTTGAGCTGGGAAGCTGGGACAGATAATAGAAAATTTCTTAGGAGACTGATTATTAGACTGACTTGTCATTGGCTCCATAGAAAAGAAAGAATAAATTAGTAGCTACATCTCAAATACCTGATAATTAGACATCCTTGCAATAAGGGAGGGAAATTCCATATACAAGGAAGTGGCAAGTGTTGATAAGTAAAAGGAAAGTAATACCTGAAAGAACATTGTAATTTGTATTGAATATGGCAAAAGCAGAAAACAAAGCTAGTTCAAACCCTGAAGAAAGATTAAATGAAACATAAATAAAAAAATTAATTGGCTCAACAAATCATGACTGGAAAGAAAATTATAATGACTCAAAAATTTCACCTCTAGGCATGAGATGAAATGAAGAGAAAAATATCCGTGTTAATTTCAACCTATTTCTGAAAGGCAAATTGCTTTGTCCTTCTTGCTCTTTGAGTCTCCACATCAGGGGAATTTTTTAAGGATGAACAGCATGACTGAGATTTATTTAGACAGAGTAGCTGTGAGCTTGCTTTCATGGTGGCCACTTATTTCTTCCCATTTTCCAAGCAAGCCATTTCTCTACTGAGAGGTGGCATCCATCCCTTCAGGCCTAATAATCTGGATTTGCCTGCAGACTATGGTTGTGGCACTTCATGACATTCCAAGTGTAGGCCATAGGAAGCCTTGCAGCTTTTGCCTGTGAGGCATGGAATGCAGGGGACTCTAGGGGAGTCCAGGCTCCATACAAAATCTCTGACTAGCCTGAGACTACCATGCTGAGAGGAATCCCAAGACAGTCCCATGGAAAGGCTGTGTGGAGTGCAATAAACCCTGACAGTGAACATCTTTTTAGTCCACCCCATTCCATGTGCCAGGTGTAGAAGTGCAGAATATTTCAGACTATTCCAGCCTGGGCTGTCATCTGAGAGACTGCAAGTGAGAACTACTCAGCAGAGATTCCAATGCCATCATCCCCCCGATTGCCAAATCAATGCAACATATTAATTCACTAAGTCATGAGAGAGCTTGTTCTATGCGGTGACAGATAACTGGGATAAGATGACTATGGATTGGGACATGGATAGTAAAGAAAGAAATTCCATGACTGCAGAATTTTGGAGTATGTGAAATCTTAAAGGTTACACAGCTGAATTTGCTAGTTTACAAAAGGGAAGACATGCTCAAAGAAGCTTGACTTGCTGAAGGTCATCCAACAAATTAGTAGCAGAATCAGAGCAAAAACTAAGTTTTCAACATGCAATGCCCTTTAACTATGCAAAAAGTCTCAGGTTTCTTAGCTGGAGAAGCATCACTATCCCTTCATAAGCCAGGGATACAGCTTTGCAGAAAAATGAAACTTCTTCTCACCACCTGGCTTCCAAACATGGGTGAGAATTGTTGAACCATGTCTGCATGCCTACTCCCACACAGAGGACAGACTCCAAGAAGCATAAAACTTCTGGAACCTTAGGAGGTAAACTGAGCAGAGCTTGTCATAGGCATCCAGGAAGCAATTCCTGGTCATTGATCTTCATAAGACAAGCAGGTAAACAAAATGACAATATCACTTCTCCTTTTAGACAAACATAAGCTGGTAATAGCAACTTCTACCCTCCCCGGCCAGTGGTCTGGAGCCATGACTACAGCCATGTTACTTCAGAGGTCCACTCAGAACCTCAAGGCTCATAATCTTCCCCCATGTTTCTCATCTCTGCCATCTTTGGGCAGCCCCTTAAGTCCCAAACCGCAAGCCCCAAGGCAAGTCTCATCACTTCTACTCTGAGCACTTCTCTTCTTCTCTCACTGCAGTCCTGCCTTCCTTCCAGCTCTTCTTCTGTGTCCTCTGGGAACCTGTTATACGTTCAGAGAGGATTATTTCAACACCATCATAGACTTCCCCAGTAGAGCACAACGTTTGAAAGTGTGGCTTAGCGGGATTTCTAATGTAGACTCTGCTACTTATGAGCTGTAAATCTTTATAAAGTCACTTAATGCCTATGAATTTCAGTTTTTTTCTACTGTAAAGTGATGGTACTCATTGTGTAGGTTAAATAAGTTGATGCACATAAAATTCACAGCCTAGTCCTTGGCAAACAAAAAAGTACTAAAATAAGCAAGATGACTACGCATCCTCAATCCCACTGAAATCTAGACCACTGCTTTCAATGCCCTTGTAGGACTCATTTCTCCAATAGTTTATCTACCAAAGCACAGGAAACATATTTAGTAAATGTTCATCAATCCCTGATCATTGATCTTCATAAGATAAGCAAGTAAACAAAATGACAATATCATTTCTTCTTTTAGGCAAAAATCAGCTGATTATAGCAATTTATACCTTCCCTGGCCAGTGGCATCTTCCAAACCCTAATCATTTTCTCACATCCATAACCATCTTTTCAGTTTCCCCATCTTCGATAGCCTTGTGTATGACATCCAAGCTCAAGAAATTTGCAATTCCTTCATGTGTAAATGACTTTTACCATTACTCTACTTCAGCACCCCTGCCATGGGCCCATTTGGAACTTGTCATGACCTAGGATGGTACCACTTTTAAGAATTTTAAATGCTTTTAAAATTTGTTGGGGAAAATGTAGTTATAACAGTTATTTTGAAAAGCAATCAAGTAGCATTTATGAAAATTAATATCAACATATACTTTAACTTATGAGATGGCTATTCATACTAACTCACTATCTGTTCTCTGTGTTATAAATATTTTTCCTCATCTCTAACTGGTAGAAAGAAATATAATAAAAAGAAGAAAGAACACGACATTCCAAATATCTTTCCAAGTCTTCTGTTTGCGTATCAAAATTCCATTAAAATATTTTTGTGATGCAGAATTTTTTTAATGGAAATTTTTCTCGATGTAGTGCATTTTGATGAGTGAAAGATATCAAGATTCACTATTATGCACCACTAAAAATTTTTTTAAATGCACTGCCTATTAAATTGATACAAGGTTTTCTTGTGGAAAAAAAGAATTTTAAATGCTATAAGCCACTCTTTGTCTCTAGTTCTTTCAAGCATCCTCACTCCCATTTTCTCACTGTACCTGCTTCAAGCCTCAGAAGAAATATCACCATCCTCTGACTCCCTCTGATGTCCACACCAGCCCCTCCTGAACTCAATGCCCGCCTACCAAGGTAAACTCTGCAATATATCACTTCCTTGACTCTTACCCGATGTCTCAGTGTCTCTGCTTGAAGAGTTCAAACCAGGATCAAACTTCTATTTGCAGATTTTTTTTCAGTTTCACCTTTTTCACATGGATCCAAATACAAAGGCTATATCCTCATACTTTCACTGTCTTTCTCCTTTCATGGTCACAGCCACTTCTGGGTCATGCATAACACATTGATAATGTCTTCCTTGAACTGTCATAGTGTTAATTATTAGTAACTCTTCACATCTATGGCATTAGAACAACACACATTAGGAAAATCCTTGCAGTGAACATGTTGTTCATCACATTCAAGACAAATCCCTGATTCCTACCTAGGAGCGCACACTCTGAAATAAACAATGAACAGACTTTTAGCAAAGAAAATAGAAGTGGGAAGCCTTTTATTCATACAGATATTAGATTTGACATTAATTTATGTCTAAAGTACAACTGTAGAAGATGGGGCATTTGTGACTAGAATCAATAAAAATGGAGAATAACGGAATTCTAAGTGCAGACAGGGAGAAGCTCAGAAAGTCATTTGTAGTTTATAGTCACTCATTTTAGAACAATTTCACGGAGAAATGAAAGATGGCTTAGTAAATACTGGGGAGGAGCCGGGCTTGGTGGCTTAGCCTGTAATCTCGCGCTTTAGGAGGCTGAGCTGAGTGGATTGCCTGAGCCCGCGGGTTCAGGATCTGCATGGGCAACTTGGTGTGACCTCATCTCTACAATAAATTTAAAAAATTAACCAGGCATGGAAGCGCGTGCCTGTAGTTCCAGCTACTTGAAAGGCTGAGGCAGAAGGATCGCCAGAACCCAGCAGGTCGAGGCTGCGGTAGCTGGAACAGCCACTGCACTCCAATCTGGGTGACAGAGTGAGACTCCAACTCAAATATATATATATATTGGGGAGGAAAAAGCACCTGTCAAGTGGATGGCCTGAGGTTAGCGTCCAGGCTTGAGATGTTTTTATCTACAATATGCTTGAGGCACACACAGAGGATGACCGGGGAAGGCTGTGATTTGCAGATGCAGAGGAACAGAAAACCCAGGTGACTGTCTTGCAACCAAGACTCAGAAATCAAGTTAGAAAGTATAGAGGGGGAGGAAGTCCCCCAGCAGGAGGCAGCCTCAGAGGGGTAAATGGAGCTGTCACACCAGACAGCACAGCTGAGCCTCTGGCTAACACAGTCATATGCATCATGCACAATGTGTTCGTGAGGTAAGGCCTTCTCATCAGCGAGATAAATGTGTATTTACCTTTGTGCAATACCTCCTTTTACCTGTGCCTCACCTGAGACTCTGGGGCTCACTCATACAGAGCTCACTGGGACACAGAAACCCAGAGCAAAACTAATTCAGGCACACTGACATTAAATCCAAGGTCTGGATCTCACTACATACTTTTTCTAAAGTAATGCTATCCAATACCTTAAGAAGAACATAACTCAGGACAGCACCAGTGGGCTCATTTACATAATATCTTGTCCTGAATCCATTCAAATGCTTTTTGTCTCTTTTTAGTACACAGAAACATTGTTCTTTGTGGATCTTCTATATTCATAAATATCAGCATGGAATAAAAAGTATAGAATATGCCATTTTAAACAAGTGTGGCGGCTGCAAATGTGAATTTGGTAGGAACTTAATTCCTGAACCAAGATTCCCTCAGTGACAAAGTAAAGCTGTTCCTGCTTCTTTATGAAATTGCAATTTAAAAAGTGGGAGAGAATTAGGGATCGTTGAGGCCCAACTCAGGATTCCACCCCAACCTTCATTTTTTAACCAAAGTAAAAGGAGCTCACAATGTCGAGTGATGAGCTTGGCGGCCTTCTAGTTAGGGCCCTTTCACAAGCAGCCCACACCTCCGTGGCCTGATGCTCTACCCACATAACACAGAACAGTCACAACTAACCACACAGATCTACACCTATGTCTACTGCAAAACCATTAAACAAAACCATTAAACCTACAAGCAGTTGTGGGTTACATGTCCATTACTAGGAAAACAAACAGGCAAAACCAAAATTGTAATTTTATCTCCTTTATATTTATACCATTAATAAATGTTACAAGATCATAAATATTTAACCTGTGAGGGATTCCTGTTATCAGTCTTTCTTATAAATCCAATATATGGATGATTTTCTACACATGCCTCTCAGGGACCCTCTTCTTATTTCTGCCAGCCTGCCGGATCTCGTCCAGAAGCTTACAAGAGGTTGTCTCTCCCCTGCAGGTTCAGGAAAGCCCCAGTATCTACCCACAGCCTCCCACTCACCCCTACTCTCCCCTGCAACTTAAAGATCTTCCAGGTTTCCTCTCAAGACAATAACTCCTCGGTTATGGCAAAGCATTGAGCAAAAACACTGTTTTATATTTTCTTTGAAAATATCCTTTAAATTATCTAGTATGAATTTTAAAATGATACATTTATATGGTAAAAAAAATTGTCACTCACTTCATACCATTGGCTCCCTCACTTGGGAATAGGGAAACACCAATAATTTCTTGAATGACCTTGCAGAAATAATCCTGTAAATTTTGCATATACACATACTTTGGGGGGGACCTCAAATAAGAGCATGTTTTGGGGTTCCCATGAACACCCCATGGTTATGATGTGCTCAGTGATTTACTGGAAGGACTCATGTGAGTCAAAAAGTTATACTTAGAGCAGCTGAGATATATTACTGCAGAAACTCTGGAAGGAAGGTATGCATGGGAGAAGACTAGAGAGGTCAGGCACAGGCTTCCATGCTCTCCCTCTCTGCAAGAATTGCACAGACACATTTTTCTTTCCAACTGCAAACTTCAAAGACATGGGAAGTCCACTCAAACCAGAGCCCAGATTTCTTAAAGGGTGCTAATCACACAGCTGCCTGACAAGCCAGGGTGCAGACTCCGAACAGGCCCCAGGGATACCTCATGGGCTTTCATGTTTATATTAAACAAGGTTAACATCTCCATACATCCTGACTCACTGTCCAGGCCATACAAAGTACATCCTGATCATGGGCCATGCGAACAGTCGTGGACTCTGGTTCTCATCACTGTGGCTTCAAGTTTTCCCAGAAATAACAAAGAATGAACTAAAACCTACTGCATTAATGTTTTCCTCACGGAGCATACTGTACACACTATTCTGTGTTTTCCCTTTTTAAAACAAACTATCATAGTTATAATATTCATCTCACTTTTATCATGGCTGCATGTTGTTCTTTGGTGTGGAGGCACTACTGTTTGAGGACTGGATTACTATTTGACTGCTATAAACACTGATACAATTCATATCCTTATTTGGTGGATGTGAATAAGTATACTCATAGGAATCACCACTGAGAAAAGAGTAACTATGAGGGTGAACTCAGATCATCGCTCGAGTCACCTTGGCGACTGCCTTCTCACACTTTGGAAAGTTGTCATTGATTTCATTTATTTGTATGGATATTGTCAATTATCCCTCGTGTCATTTTATTTACTTATTTATTTATTTTTATATCAATATTTTTTATTTTGATATTGTGGGGTACAGTTAAGTGTTAGGTATACAAATATGCTTTCTTCAGGCATCCTTGTTGATAAGGGGTGTCTCCCCGTCCCCAGACAGATATTGACTACTGTTAATCCCACCTGCCTTCCTCTCCCCTCCCATAGTTTCACACCTTCTTGTGTCATTTTTTAAAAATTTCCACAAGCAGAGAGATCTTCATCCACTCCCCATACCCTCAGGTGGGATTTCTGAGTTGAGATCTCAATAATTTTACCTTCACTGTTTCATTTACCAACATGTAATAACATCTGTCCCTATAGTGATGTGATGGGAATTTAGGCCTAGGTTTTTTTTCTTTTTGAGTTGGAGTCTCACTCTGTCACCCAGACAGGAGTGCAGTGGCCACTCCCAACCACTGCAGCCTCGACTGATGGGTTCCATCTATCCTTCCGCCTCAGCCTTCCAAGTAGCCAGAACTACAGGCATGTGCTACCATGCCCAGCTAATTTTTTTTTGTAATTTATTGTAGAGTTGAAGTCTTGCCAAGTTGCCCAGGTGGGTCTCGAACCTTCAGGCTCAGGCAATCCACTCACCTCAGCCTCCCAAAGTGCTGGGATTACAGGCTGAGCCACCGACACCAGCTAGGCCTGGGTTTTAAATCTCATCTTAACTAGTGATGTTAAGTGCAACTGAGTCTCTGTGATCTTTCTGGGAATTAATTGAATGTGTATGTCTTACACACTGAGTGCTCAGCAGATGCTAGCTTTACTGGTTTATTTAGTATTTTAATTTAAATTAATAAAAATCTTTTCTGTGTGTGTTGTGCTAAACAGTAATATTATGTCTGATGTATGATCTATATATTATTCTAAGACATGTAACTTTAAAATATGAGAAAATATGCATTTACTGTTCATGGCTTAAAAAGTAGTGTCTAAAAACAGTAGAATATTATCAGATGTTAGGACAGTATCAATCTGATAAATGAAGTAAAGTTTATATCTCATTGCTGTGTCCCTTCTTTGTGGTACTTTCTTCAAGGCAAAATCAAAATAAGTATCAATCAAATGAACCAAGTGTATTCTAAATGTCAAATTTGCTTTTAAGTAGTTGTTTATTTTCTTCTGAAATAAATGTATTCTTCGAATGTTCTAGACCTTCCATTTGATGAAAATAAACTCCTTATCATACAAAGAACTTGCATGGTAGAAAAGAAAATTCTCTTAAAATTTAAGCTGTCAGAGAATTTTGGATAGCAATTCCCAATTTGAAATCATGAGAGGTGGTTAACCTTTTAAATTAACATTCTGATGAGTTTTTATTACAAGCAATAAATTCCTAATTATTATTACAGAAAGCACAGATTAAGGAAAAATTATGATCCTCAAAGACATGGCTAAATATAAAATTTAAGTGCCTGGAAATTATTTATTGATAGATATAATTAGATAGGAAATCTGGTGCTTTGTTCCACTAGGGTGATGGCTTCCAGAGGGACACCCCTCAGCTGCACAGACATCAGAAACCAGCTGTATCAGGGGTAGTACTTAAGGCCTAGGCAACTGCAGGGGTAGGCGATGGCTCAGGGCATAGTGAAGCACTTCCTTTGGCAGATTGTTAAAGTCTGCACAATTTCAGGAAGCTGAAAGGCAAAGTAAAACAGTTGATCCCGCAGAAGAAATTTTCTTGTTGACATTTGAAGGATACCCAAGAAGTACAAAGTTGTGAAATAATTCACTAAGTCTACTTCATTGTGCTCCAATTACCTGAGGGTACAAGGAATTGCAATCTTCCACCTTCCTTTTGTAGGGGGTGGATGAAAAATAGAGAAAAAGAAGATCTCTGAAGAGAGGGAGGTAGAGAGAAGAGCAAAGGGTCTGTTAAAAGGGCGGGAGAGAGAACGGGGATCTGGAGGCAGAGGCAGCCCAGCCATGTCCGGTCTTCTTGGATCTGCCACTCTCCTCCCATCCTTGTGGCTACAGTGGGGATTAGCTTGGTTTTACCCAAGTTCATGCACTGAGAGGACAACAATAGATTTAGGTTAAGAGCATGCTATTGAGAGACCCAGGAAACCAAGAAACTTATTTGCTGTAAAAGTAGCATTTAGTTCACTGTATTTCATATATCCCCACCTCATGTTTACTATATATTTTGTGTATTCCTACCTCATGTATTTTATGAAATTTTAGTACTTTAAATCCTACCTCAGACCCCATAGAATTAGGCATACGTCGGGTTTTAAGCAGTGTTTGTATTTAGAACTCTTGGGTTAAGCATTGTCAGCCCCAAGTTAGCAGACTAACTTGTGCTTTTACAACAGGATGTAAATGATAAAGCAATAAGCCCCTTTCAGACATTCCTACAAGGTGGCAGCAGACTCAGAGGCGCCAGCTGCTCTCTATCACTGGTTTTTATCCCAGTGATAATTTACACGCAGTGGCTATGTAAACCTGCAGGGAACAAAGACTTTTATAAAGTAACCGCCTTGCTATAATAAGCTTGTGATATTTTATAAATTCCCAGATTTAGTATATGATTTTCTACCCCACATTCACTGTATGGGTTTGCAGCATTCATATTTAAAACTTTGTTAAATTTGGCTTTTGTTGTCCCATAATGACCATGTTATGTTATGTAAATGTTAAGCAAACAAGCTTTCCTAAGCATACCTTGGGATGGAAACTTAAAGGGCTAATGTAACCCTTTGCCTGCCGGCTCAGGTTACTTCATACGCAGGGACTGTATGGACCTAACTTATCTAACATTCCACTCGGCCCATTACATGGGTTTCTGTCAATCACAGGCAGCACCCACCAATACCAAGTGTTCCCGTACCCATTAGGAGAAATTACCCAATCATGTTAAATCAAATTTGGAGTTCTTTCCCCTCCCTCTGTAATTGTGCATAAAAACTGCTTGCCATTATGAATCAGGGCTCTCATCGCTGAAGCTGCTGCTTCAGGCGTGAGCCCAGACTCGAGCCTGAATAAAGACCCTTGTGTGTTTGCATCAGAGCTGGCTCTTTGTGGTCTCTATCTCTCTCATTAGAGTCCCGGGTTCAACACACCATGTTCAGGACAGTTGCTTGACCAAGAGCAGTTGTCCTGAACAGAGCCAATCTTATCTCCTGTATTCCCTCTTTAACACCCTCTCCACACAGCCATGGGTTCCCAAAGGAGGTGCTTGACCCCAGCAAGGCAAGTCAAATTTCTTTTTCTACTAGAAGAGAAAAGTAAAAAGTGTTTTAGTGGTAGAAGTGATAAGACATGAAGCTCAGAGGACTGCGGTGAGCTTTGTGCTGTAGAAAGCTCCTCCTCCCTCACTCTTCTCTATGATCCAAAACAGGTGTCTGCAAACTACTCTTCCCAGCCTCTCTTGCTAGCCTTTCTTTGCAGCTGGCCTAGGGCCAGGTTTCACCTGGTGGTGGGTAGGTGTCTAAAGTGCCCTGGCCGGAGGGCTTTGAGGATGAAGCCAGAGGAAAGGTGAGTTATTAGCTTGGCTCTCCTGCTGTCAAACTGGTCATCCTCTGTTCCTGAACAAGCAGAAGTGAGAACAAGAAACAGATACAGAGGATGGTGGGCAGTATGAGAAGGTCAAGCAGGGCATCGCATCACAGTGGACACGAGGTGCCAAGCAGGCTGCAGATGGGTTTTTCACAAGCTGTCCAGGGTAAGGTACTGTTGGGACCCAGGCCAGGGCCTGTGCATACCACCCTAGGATTCTGGCGCCTTGGTTGTCAGCCTTTCTCACAGACACGGAGGGCCTGAGCTAGCCGGCTTCTTCCCCAGCCTGGTGCAGGGGCCTCTGAGGCAGGAGGCTCTGGCCCAACCCAGGACTCCCTTTGAGTAAGAGACAGCAGTGGGGATTTTGAGTTAAGTTTAGATTCTGCTAGGGCAGACTCAAGGAAACTTCACAGCAATTTAGAATTATTGGATTAATTGTTGATTCTCTATTTGCAATAAAGCAAGTAGAAAACAGACATCAGGAGAGATTGTCAATTTCTAACACCGGCACTCAGTATGTTTAAACCTCCACAGGGAATGGAATGTTGCTACATCAGTAAAAGAACCCTGAGTTTTTTACTCATGCCACTTGCCTACACACTTTTAAATTCATCTCTACTGCTCACACACCATCTGGACTTATATCAGAAGGTTTTATAAGGAGTTTCTGCCCACAGAAAGCTCATTGTTGAACAAAAGTCATAATATCATTGTTAATCTGCCTCATTCATTTTTCCGACCTGTGTTGGCAGTTTAATCGTGTGCGTGCGCGTGCAAACAACACCCTCGCTATCACAGTTTCCTCTTTGTCCATCATTCTCCTTAACAGAAGAAGGTACACAAAATTTTGAGGGAAACAGATCATCTTTACAGACTAACACATTTGAGGAGGAGTCATAAGTAATAATGACTCAAAATCTCCTAGTTTAACTCTTGAATGTACAAAAAGTAAATGAAAATATAAGGATAATTTTTGTTTACAGCAGTGTCATAATATAACATTAAATTATTACAGTGCAGAGGTTGTAATCAAGTTCACAATAGAATACTTTGAGCTCAAACACCAGAAAAACTAAAATCACCTGACAGCTTACAAACCAGAATTAATGCAAGCCTTTGTCTCCATAGTGAAAACCAAAATCCAGGAGGCTTCTGTGAGTCTGATTCTCTGCTCGGCAGGGTGCCCTTGACCTTGAGTCTTCTTTCTTTTCATCTGAAAGGGGAGAGCAGCTCAGGTCCAGTGGCTCACCACCCTGCCCCCAATCTCAGCACCTTAGGAGGTTAAGGTGGGAGAATCGCTTGAGCCCAGGTGTGGATACTAGCCTAGGCAGCATAGCCAGGCCTTGTTTCTACACAAAATTTTTTTTAAAAATAGCCAGGTGTGGTGGCCCCCTGCCTGTGAGCCCAGCTTCTAGGGAGGCTGCAGGGGGAAGGGTCACCTGATCCCAGGAGGTCTAAGTTGCAATGAGCCATGATCCTGCCACTGTGCTCCAGCCTGGACAGAGTGAGACCCTGTCTCTAAATAAACAAACAACCAAACAAACAAACAGGCAGAGCAAACCCTGATCTTGTTCCGTTCTCCTTCTGGTGCATCTGCAGAAGAAAGTCACAGTCTCTCCACAAACTCGCTGTTGGGGTACACTGTGTCATGGGGGCCTGGTGGAACTCTCTCTTGCCTTGTTGGAGCTCAGTGTGGACCAGCAGCACTGGGTGGGCTGCATCATCGCCAATGCAAGCAACCGCATGTTCTGCACCACCGCATCGCTGAAGCCCCAGTAGGGCTGCTCTAGTGTTCCCTGGGGGACAGCCACCACCTGATCCTTCACCAATGCATCCAGCTGCTGTGCCCAGAGCCCTCCATGACCTGGGGCCTCCGAGGGCTTCATCCTTTGGACTGAACCATGCTATTTTTTTCTAACAGTGTTTCCAATACAGATCATTGCCATGTATATCAAATGCGATTTCTGTCTTACAAAATAATTTTACCACCTGAAATATAGTATATGATAGCCCTCTCCATTTAATTCAGAAAACCATCATATCCTATTATTTAGGTAAAACTGCCTTGCCTTTTTTTGAACAAAGTTGTCATCACTTACTTGTTTCTTATCTAACTTTTCTTCTTCCAAGCAGGTCAAGAGCAACCTTTGAAACAGTTACTCATCAAAAATAAATATCAATGCAAATGTGTGGTTAAAAATATAGATCTAAAAGTAATCAATTTGGATAATCAGCCTTCAGTGAGTAGTCTAATGGTAAGCATAGTTAACATGGAACTTAGCCAAACTGAAAGCAATATAAAAGTAATCCACAAAGTAGGGCAAGAAGAGGACAGAGTAAATAAAGAATGAATTTTTGTAGGCACCCTTTTTTAAAAGTAAGAGAAGTTGGCCTCCGGTAGAGAAAGAATACACAATCTGCTGTCTTAAGGGGAATACGGTTAAGGCAATGAGGCAAAAAGCAGATGAAACTGCCACGGTGTGTATTTGCTCTTGGATAGAGTAGGTTGAATGAATTCACTTCTGTCATTGTGAAGGAAGCTATTATGTCAACTGTAAGTAAAATGCCAAGCCCTTGGCTCCCCAAGACTATAAACAGTCTTAGAGTCAGTCAGAAATGTCTGTATGATAAGAAGTAAGACAGTGCAAAAGAACCCAGAGATAATAATAAAAATCAGGATCACAAGTTTATGAAAAAGCATATATGTTTACTAACCAAGACTTTTTACATAGGCCTAACTTCTAGGCTCTGCAAGGAACTCAAATGCGCCAAAAGTAAAAACACAAACAGCCCCATTAAAAAGTGGGAAAAGCACATGAATTGACACTTCTCAAAAGATCATTGTGGACAGTCAACAGACACATGAAAAAGTGCTCAGCCTCACTCATCATCAGAGAAATGCAAATCAAAACCACATTGAGATACCACCTAACCCGTGTAAGAATGGCCATGATTAATAAAACAAACAACAACAGATGCTGGAGAGGATGTGGAGAAAAAGGAATACTTCTACATTGCTGGTAGGAATGCAAACTAGTGCAACCTCTTTGGAAGATAGTGTGGCGATTTCTGAAAGAATGAGAAATTGACCTTCCATAGGACCCAGAAATTCTCCTATTGGGAATATACCCGGAGGAACTCAAATCATTCTACAAAAAGGATACCTGCACACGCATGTTTGTTGCAGCTCTATTCACAATAGCAAAAACATGAAATCAACAATGTTGCCATTGAAGCTGGACTGGATTTAAACAATGTGGTACATATACACAATGGAATATTATGCAGCCATAAAGGACAAACATATGGACTTTGCAGCAACTTGGATGGATTTAGAGTCGATCATATTCAGTGATCTATCACAGAAACAAAGAACAGTACCATATATTCTCACTCATAAGCAGACCTTGAATAATTATCATAATACTATAAGAAAGCAATTGGCAGTAGTGGGAAACTGCCAGGGGATTGGCAATTGAGGGAAACTGCTAGGGGAGGGAGTGGCACACCTCATCAACAAGGGTACCTGCATAATCAACATTTGTATACATAACCCTGAATTGTACCCCACATCTTTATAACAAAAAAATACTTTTTACATAATGAAAAGAATATTTAAATTAACTCACGTTTACCATATCTATTCTTTTTTTTTTTTTTTTGAGTTGGAGTCTCACTCTGTCACCCAGACTGGAGTGCAATGGCCGCTCCCGGCCACCGCAGCCTCGACCTGCTGCGCTCCGGCGATCTATTCTTATCTAAAAACAAAGACTCAAGGTAAGAGCTGAAGCACTGATAAAATAATTACCTTGTTAGCGGTGGCCACAGAAATGTGTGATGGTGATCAATGTTGAGCAGTTGACATAAACTATACCTTAAAACAATCAAGTCAGTGTAATGCTAGTAATTATCAACTAGTAAGAGTTACTTCTCTAGTAGTAAAATTAATTCTGGTAAGAAAATGTTAAACTACCTTGCTGGAGATAAGTACATATATGTTTTAGTGCTGGGGTTACTTAGAAAAAAAATGTTCCAAAGCGTGTGTGTGTGTATGTGTGTGTGTGTGTGTGTGTGTGTGTGTGTATGTGTGTGTGTTTGCGTGTGTGTGTAAGTTAGTGGACAATGTTTTGTCATACTATTCTGAGATTTATAAAAGGAATACCTCTGAACCTGGCAGTGCTTCAGTCATGCTTCTTGTTACTTAGCACACACATTGCCATTGTACATGTTACTAATTTATAAAATGTATTCCATTAAAAATACATCTAAAACCCAATGCCTTGGTAATGGTGAAATTGAAAATAAGTGAGTAGTGCATTTATACCAGTAATTTTGAGTTGACATTAAATTGCAACAATATTGAGGATAAGAAAAGAGCATTTTGCCAAATTATATCTGCCCTCCCGCTTAAACTCTGTATTTTATGTCCCCAGGGACACTACTTAATACCACATGACAAATTAGCATTTTCCCCATTGAAAGAACATTTTCTTTTCTTTACAGAAGAAATAGAAACATCTGATATATATAACTCCTTTTTCCCTATGTATATTCCTGATCAAAAATTTTAAAAATACATGTAATAGGAAGGAATGACATATACTAATAAGATCTGCATTACTCATCTATTTTTAATTCCAATTTTGCAAATTAGATATATAATTTGCCCTACCCTGACAAAAATCTAACTAGAGCATACTAACTCTCACATTAGAAGTAAAATATGAATTATCCTGAAGGCCTGTGTGTAATCTGGATATGAAGTAAATATCTCCTTAAAATCAAACAAAGAAAAATAAGAAACAGAATAAGACATATGACTATGTTGATTTGTCCACGGCATGAGGAACGAGGCCATTCAGCTCTCTAGTCTTGTCCAGGTTAATGTGGGCATCACTGTGTGTCAAAGACAAATATACCACACTATTGATTTCACAAAATATAATAAAATAACTTTCCCCAAAACAGTGAGAGGGGCATTACCATCAACTGATGGAGAAAAACAGAGGTAAATGCAATATGAGGTCATCTCTAAGATAGCCAGATGTGAACAAATGTTTATGACAAGGTACTGCAGACTGGGTAGTTTATAAACAACAACAATTTATTTCTCAGAGTTCTGGAGACTGGAAGTCTAAATGAGAGTGCCCATATGGTTGGGTTCTGGAGAAGCCCCTCTTCTGGGTACAGTTGTCCAACTTCTTGCTGTATTCTCATAGCAGAAAGAGAATATGAGAGCTCTCTAGGGCTCCTTTTATAAGGGTAATCATGCCAGCCATGAGGGCTCTACCCTCATGACAATTACTTCCATAAGGCCTCACCTCATAATACCGCCACACTAAGGGTTAGGATTTTAACATATACATTTTTGGGGACACAAACTTTCGGTTCACTGCAGGTATGTTGTAGAAAACAAAAAGTTTGGAGCGGTGTTATGAGAGTCATTGATGAAAAAGAGCATGCACTTATTTATCATATTAAACATAGTATGGTACTGTAACATATATGCAATGGTAATATGCCCTATAGACATTAGAAAAATCTTAGTGCTTTGACAAGGAAACAATTTTAGTGGAGCTCATACATTATGAACCAAGTAGTGGCATTAGATCTTCAAAGTCTGTTCTTTTGTTTCTAGTATTTTTGTTTTTTTGGGAGACTCTAACGAGATTTAAAGAGTTTAGTTGCAAAGACCATAGTGCAAAGATTATGGGAAACTCCCTGAAAGTTCCTTTTCAAGTTAGCTACATCAGGTGCTGTAGTGATTGGGATTCTATCCATTAGCAACAACTTGAAGACCAGAGGCAGAAACACAATTTATGACCCATAGCCTTCAACAAGGATAATCTATAATATTAAGAAATAATTTTAAATTGTCAAACAAATATGTCATGGGGTATGTCCTAAAAGTTCATTATGTGCCATTGAATTAGTAACTTTATAAATGTATCTATCTTTCATCTATAAAATAAAAGCATTTTTAAAAGAAACAGTAGACTTTAACATATGAATGTTTGGAACTTGGATTGCCTTGTAAGGTAAGGTATCCACATACAATTTAGAAAGACTCAAAGATAGACACAATATTAGACATAATATGAAATGGCAGATCTTCCCATAGGGAGTGACAAACACATCTTCAGCAAATGATAGGCTAAAAAATTTCACAAAAGTACATTATTAAATTAGTGAGGCTTGTTACTAAATTGTAGCAAATGTTACATGCAAAATAGTGCATAAATTATGAACTCAGATGTGACAGGATAATATTTTGAAAATAGTAAAGTTTCATATTTCTTTCCATAGAACATTATATTCCCTAGCAATCATTTTACCTTATTGACTCAAAGAAGCAGGGCAGCACTAATGCCATTTCTAAAAAGAAGAAAACAAAAGTCTTGGTAGTTCCAATCGACTGGAAGAGGAGCATTCTCTTTTTGGTCATGGTAGATTAGAGAAAGGAGGGAGGATGCAAGTAGAAAAGACAAGTGATGAGGCTTGTATCTAAACTCTTCTGTCAAAGTTAAAGTCCCAAAAGTCAAGGCATGCTAGCTATACTGAGGGACAAGCCAAAAAGAGATGAGGACTTTGATTTGAATTTGTGATTTGAGTTTCTGGATGGAGATCGCCTTGCAGGAGGGTACCTGTGGTAGCCATTAGTGCTGTTCACCAAAAGTTTCTGGTTCTTTCCAATTTCAGGTGCATAGTATGATTGTAATTTCTGTAACACTTGGGGTAGAGTGGAACTATGGGACTAATTCTGCCCAGCAACTTGGGAGTGGAAGAGGAGCATTTAATTACTAGAGTGAGACTATCCAGCATCCTCTTTTATTCTCTGGCACAGCATTTTCACATGCTTTACAAGTCAACATAGAAATTAGCTGAGAATCTGGATACATTGGCAGAGGAAGTGATCAGGGAGTTAATTGACCCTGTAACCAGGGGCAGCAAAGTTACCCAATGCCAGCAACCAGGTATGACTCAAATCAGAGTGAAGAATCCATAGCATCAGCAGAAATGAGGTGGCAACCATCAGCATAGGGGGATATGCTTGCTTTCTGGGAGCATGGCCTATGCCAAGTGAACAGTCAAGGGAATACAGCAACTGCAGAGTTTGGAAGTGGTGTCAAAAAATACCTGGAGTTAAGAATAAATTAACTATACCTTAGCAGATGTCATCTAAGGATATAAGGACCCAAGGAGCTGACTGGTAGAGTCCAACACAGATACTAATGTGTACTAAGAAACACTTTCCATCCACCTAGTGCCATGAGCTTACATGAGTCTCATTTGCCAAAATTCCACCTTGAAAAACATTAGAGGGAGTAAATGGAAAGCTGAAAGACTACACTTACTAGAAAAGGTAGATGTGTCTAAAATGGACTATTCAACCTGGTAGAGACTGGAACATTGACTTCTATTTTGTGTTTTTCAAAACTGAGCATATACAGGAACTAAAAATGGAATTGCTAGCACGTACCCACCTGCTTACAACATCCCCAATACTAGAGGTTGCTGATGATGGTAAAAGTAAAACTAATTTATTTTCAAGACTCTGTTTTATAGACTTTTCAAAAGGAACCTTAATCCTCAGAAACTTGGAATGGTGCTGAAAAAAATCAGAGCAGACAAATGTTTCTTTTTTTTAGAATTAATTGATGGTAACATCTTAACGAATCTTTTGCTTATCTGGTGCTTATTTCCACACATACCACCAATTATACACTTTAGGTAAATTATGACATAATAAAGCTAAAGGTGCTTGTCATTTGCACATTCAGCTTAATTCACTCAGAATTGTCACATTTGACTCCTTGGTCAAATTTACCATTGATGCTATTATGTTTGGCTGTAGATAGTAGGTTTATTTGGCATTCAAAGTGTCATTTAACACAACTCAGAGAAAGGGGTGAAATAATAATAAAGTGCCTATTGGTTCTCATATTTCTTTCTTTTTTTGGTCTTTGGAGAGAAGTTTTTAATGTATTTGTTTAGTTTGGGTCTATTATACATCTTAGTAAACAAATTTTAGTATTCTATTAATTTCCATGAGGTTTTCAAATCTTCAATAATGTAATATTAATTTCCTCTTGATAGTCTTTAAATTTTCTTTTTTTAACTTAAAGGATGTGGGGTACAATTCAGTACTAGGTATATAAGTGGTTATCATACAGGTAAAGTTTGGGTCTCCCTTTGGTGCCCCTTTTGCCTGGTTTGAGATCAGTTACCTTTATTGGTGTTATGTGTCTCCCCTCCTTTCCCTGGTAGTTTCTGGCTACTGCCAATTCCTTTCTTATAGTATTGTGGTAAATATCCATGGTCTGCTTAAGAGTGAGAACATGTCATTTTCACTTCTTTGTTTCTGTTATAGATCATTGAATAGTAAAGGCTCCAAATTCATCTAAGTAGCTGTGAAGTACATAAATTTGTCCTTCTTCATGGTTGTGTAATATTCCACCATTTAAATTTACTACATTTTTTTTAATCCAGTCCAGTTTCAATGGGCAGCATGGTTCGTTCCATGTCTACCACTATGCACAAAAAATCAACTCTAAATGGATCACAGACCCACATGTAAAACCTCAAACTATAAGAATCTTAGAAAACACGGGAGACACCCATATGGGAATTGGAATAGGTAACCAATTCTTGATCAAAACCCCAGATGTCCATGCCAAAAGAGATAAGGTAGACAAGTGGGACCTCATTACACTGAAAAGTTTCTACAAAGCAAAAGAAACCATCAGAAGAGTGGGAGACAGCCACGGAATGGGAAAAAATATCTGCCAACTGTATATCTGACAAAGGCCTAACATCCAGGACCTACTAGCAACTCAAACATGCTCAAAGGACAAAAAAAGAAAAGCCCATTAAAAAATGGGCAAAAGACCTGAATAGACATTTCTCAAAAGAGGACATACAGGCAGTCAACAGACATATGAAAAAGTGCTCAGCCTCACTCATCATCAGAGAAATGCAAATCAAAACCACAGTGAGATACCACCTAATCCCAGTAAGAATGGCCATTGTTAATAACTCAAAAAACAACAGATGCTGGCAAGGATGTGGAGAAAAGGGAACACTTCTATACAGTTGAGGGGAATGCAAACTAGTTCAACCTCTATGGAAGACAGTGTGGCTATTTCTAAAAGAACTATAAATTGATGTTCCATATGACCCAGCAATCCCCCTGCTGCAGATATATCTGGAGGAACTCTAAAATCATTCCTCAAAAAAGATACCTGCACATGCATGCTTATTGCAGCACTTTTCACAATAGCAAAAACATGGTTCTCATATTTCTAATAACTATTTGAAGTGGTTAATCAGAAGTTCATATCTCATGGCTACAAGCAGAATGTCTCCCTGTACAGTCATACAATTTTATCAATGCTGTATTCCAAATGCCTTTTTATTAGATTTGAATCACTGCATTTAAGATACAGGAATACAGACCAGCCCCAGCTGGCTTTTGTGTTTGTGAACAAAGAGAATACACAATGATTATGATTCTTTAGGGAAAAGATGAGAAAAAAAGTCACTACTATATAGTTTGTGTCTAGCTAATTGACTCAAATTGAATATATTAACCTTAAATACAGCATATATTATTGAATATATTAACCTTAAATACAGCAAACTTTTAGATTTTATAAATTATTATATGTTTTAATAAGTTTTATTACTTACTTGATTCAAATAAGTGAATTTTATACCATATTCTAATTTGAGATACTGCATTATGATAAATAGTGATGAGTTTATATGTCAAAGGACACTTGTAAATAAATGCTTCAGGATGAATTTTTCCAGTGGAAGCATTTTTCTGGCATTTTGTAATCTAATTACAATCTATGGGGATAGATTGTTTACCATCAATTGTATTTATCAAAGTAAGAAATAAATATTATAATGAGTAAAAGTCTTTTATAAAGTACTCAGAGTTAACTCTTTTATGTGGACACAGGTTATTTTTTCTAGCTCTACCAATTTAATCCATGCTCACTGTTTTGAGAAAACTTGACCAAATAGATCAAGATTTGAATGCTGGAGAAATATAAGGAGAAAGAATAAATGAGTCTTCTTTAGTCTATTTCTACCTCTTTCCTGTTTGCAATAAATAATATTTCTAAATGATCCTTTTGATAAAGTTAAATTCTAACAAAACTGTCACATCTATTTTTTAATCCATTGGACTTTCTGACTATGTGGATATTTCACTGACAGAAGGAAGTGTATCACTCTACAAACTTTAAATGAAAGGAGTACATTGCTCTACCAAATCATTAGTAAAGTAGGGTTTTGGCTGACAAGGAGAGTTAGTTTGAGCATTTTTCTGGCAAGAGAAGACAAAATAAATACATACATTTGAGTAGGGAGTTTCAAATCTCTTTGGACCAGACTATGAATTCATTGCCATTTCTGTTTTCTTATTTCACACTCTTAGAGGAAAATATGGTAGCTATAACCTTATAAGATGTGCTATTGAGAATATTCAATGAATGTTTATGATTAGAGATAGAATAATTGTAAAAACAGACTATTGTTTTGAAAAAGTAAGTGGAGAGGAATAATGTGGGAGCAGAGAGTTTTCTTTAGGAGATAACTTATAAGAAGAAGTAATTCAATTTCATTAACATTTTGGAATATATTTTAGATTTTAGTAATCTAACTTTTTAATGAATGATATTTAAATTTTAGGTTAAATATTAGTGCACTGGTTTTTTGGGTTTTTTTAAAAAAGCAGTTAAATCCTAAATGGGGGACTTTACTTTTTTATTGACTTTGCTTTTTTTGTAACACGTTTATTAAACATTTCAAAGCCTATGCATGCAATTTGAAATGCAGCACATTACAATAATATGTGCATTTGACTAAATTTATTATCTGGAACCCAATCTCAAGTTGGAAGGACCATATGTAAAGATTTAATAGTAAATTTCTATATAACAGGAGCATATAATTGATATGTTGTCACTGAATTTTTATATTGATATAAAATTCACATAACATAAAATTAACTATTAAACATCTTAAGTGTATAACTCGGTGGCATTTAGTACATTCACCATGTTGTGCAACCACTACTTCTCTCTAGTTTCAAGATATTTTCATCACCCCACAAGGAAACACCATATCTGTTGAGCAGTTACTCCCTAGTTTCCCCTTCCCCAGCTCCTGGCAACCACTAGTCTGCTTTTTATTTCTGTGGATTTGCCTATTGTGGGTGTTTCATATAAACAAAATCAAATAATTCAGATGGAATAAGGAAACAGTTCTTAGACAAACAGTGTGAGATTCTAGAACTGCATTTGCATTCTTCCACAGAACCACTGCAAAACCCAAACAAGATAATGTATGGGAAACCCAAATTATAAAGTATTCAATTATTGGACATCTATGAGGAGTCACTGTTTCTCCCAAGCTAGCTGTTTCCCAGGTGTCTTACTCTCCTGGGATTCAAATCCATTCAGAGACCTAAAAGATTAGAGCCAACCATTTATTTTACTCTTGTGGGAACATTTATAGGTCCTGCCATAAAATTTATTATCATTGTGCATGTTAGGTGCCCCGTTTTACACTTATTTTAAATTCATTACTCTTCAGCCCATATTATTTTACTGTGGGGGGCCAGCCCCTGCAAGTTTTGGGGAGTCCCTTGGAAGATGTGGCGGCATCGGCGAATCTGTAGGGACAGATATTAAAAGAAAGAGAAAAAGGGGGAGAAAGAAAGAGACTGGACTCTGTCTATTGCAGAAGCCAATTCTGTAGTAGGGATAGATATTAAAAGAAAGAAAGAGGAATAAAGAAAGTGGACAACTCTTCAGTGAAATGAGCAGAAGCCGTTTATTGAAAGTTACAGCAGGTATTTATCTCCAAATTTTACACAGACAGTCTCACAAGTCTTTCACATGAACACAAAGCCAGGTGCGGGAGGGGCGTCCCCCACCCACCAGATGTTTTCTCAGGTATGAGGAAGTACAAACCCCAAGATTGTCTTATTGTTCCCTTTGCTAGTTAATGCTCTTCAAAAGCAGTGCAACAATCCCTACGAGCCTAATGATGTTCTGATAATCAATAACTTCTAAAGCTCATGCAATACCCATGATGACTAACTTAAACTTTATTACCTTTCTATTCTATGCTAATTGTCGGGGACTAAATAGTTAAAGCATGAAACTGTCTACCTAGAAAAGCAGAGTCCAGATAAGAATAGTATGTGTCTTTCAAAGTACATAAAGTGCGGGCCAAGGACAAAACTAATATGAAATGTTGGCAGAATAGTCTGAGTCAGGGTACAGACCCTTCTTGATAGAGGGGAAGTTTAATGTTGAAGATTGGGGAAGTTTGAATGCCTGATTGTATTGTGCTTGTATATAAACTTCAGAATAAAGAGAAACTGGGCCACTCGGGGACTAGCCCCAGTGCCCTCCCTTTGCAGCTAAAGGAGTCTTGTATCCCTTTCACGTCTCCACTCCCTCCTTCAGGTACCTCAATAACCCTGGCTGGTCCAGACAGCTAATACTACTTACACAATGCTATGGAAGCTCTTAATTATAGCTTAAACCAAATTCCTAAAGAATGTGGCCCAGTCCAAAGATCACGCTGGACTCTATAGGATGTGGTCCTGTCCAAGGTTCACAGTGGGCCACTTTTTGGAACAACAGACTACAATCTCTTAACAAAATGGCTATTCTAAAGTCCTGTATATCTATCCTAATTTCTATGAAAGTTTCCAATTCCTAATTCTAATATATAAAGCTGATCATCGCAGCAAAGCTTCTAAAAATAAAACCCAAATATAAACTGTAAATGTACTAAGGCCAAAACCACAATAGTAGAAAATGGAGACAATGAAATTTCTAAAGTTAACTGTATTCTTATTAAACCTCAAAATATCATGATTGGTCATGCTTGAACTAACATGATTCCCTGATATTAGCATGACCTATTCTGCAATACTTTCTATGAATAAAATAAATTCAATTCTATAATAGATAGAAAAAACTCTACACTAACTATAGCTAAAGCCGGCCTAAAAGAATGCAGCCCAGTCCAAAGTATGCACTGGGTCATTTCTGATAACTCTTGATAATCATCTATACCATTGAAAAGCTGAAGACAGCTCTCCATAAGTATATACAAATTCTACAAATATACTTTAAAATCTTATAAAGAGGCTTGTTCAGTTATTAGTTCTAACAGTTTTTTAGGCTATTTTAAGCTTTTTTTCATATAAGATACTGTGGTCTAAGAACATAAATAATTTACCTTTCTCTTTCCCATTTTGAATGTCTTTCTGAATTTCCTCTTGTCTAATCACACTGGCTACAACTTTCAGTGTTACATTCAAAAGTAGTAAAACCGGGTATCCTTGTCTTGTTACTCATCTTAGAGAAAACCCTTTCAATCTTTCAATTAAGTGTGATATATGACCTTTATCAAGTTGAGCTAGTTCTACTTTTTCTTTCTAGTTTGTTGAGTGTTTTTATCATAAAATTTGAATTTTATTAAAGTAGTTTACCAAATCCTTTTCCTGAGATGCTTGCATTTTCTTTGTCTTTTTGTTTTCTGTTAATGAGGTATGTTACAATGATTGATTTTCATATGGTGAAAGATCCTTGAATTCCAGGAATAAATCTCTCTTGGTCACACTGTATAACCCTTTTAATAAGCTTTTGAATTCTGTTAGCTAGTATTTTGTTGAGGATTTTGCATCAATATTCATTATGGAAATTGGTCTCTGGTTTTATTTTCTTGTAGTGTTTTTTATCTGGGTTTGATATTAGAGTATTCCTGGCCTCATAGAACAAGTTTGGAAGTATTCTATATTATTCAATATTTTGGGAGAGTTTAAGGAGAACTGGTATCAAATATTCTTTAATGGTTTGATAAAATTCACTAATCATGTCATCTGGTTGAGATATTCCCACCTAGGTGATATGCCCAGAACAGGATATGAAGGTTTTTTATTCTCTTGGTAAAGAAGTGTTCCTGACCCAAAGTCCATTCTAACATGGCCAGGTAGGAGTCAAATGACTGTATGCACATGAGTGCCTTTTCCAACAGTGACAAACTCCCTCAGCTTTTGTTTATCTGGGAATGACTTAATTCTCCCTCATGTTTTGGAGGACAGTTTTGTTGGATATCGTATTCTTCGCTGACAGACTTTTAAAAAAATTAACTTTAAATATATAATCCCACTGCCTTTTGATCTACAAGATTTCTAATAAGAAATCCACAGTTAATCTCATAGAGGCTTCCTTGCACGTGTCAAGTCACTTTTCTCTTCCAGCTTTCAAGATTTTTTTTTTTTGGAATTTCAACAATTCGATTGGAGTATGCCTTGTGTGGGTCACTTTGGATTTATCCTACTTCAACTTCACTCATCTTATTGTATATGTATATCCAAAATAACAATTAAAAACATGTAAGCAGGGCAACCCCTTTGGATCCCCTCCCACTGTGGGAGCTTCTCTGTCCTCTCAATAAATCCTGCTTTCTCACTGAAAAACAAACAAACAAACCAAAAACATGTGAGCATGGACATAGAAAGTGGAATAATAGGCACTGGAGACTTGAAAGGGTGAGAAGGTGGAAAGGGTGAGAAGGTGGAAGAAGGAATTAAAAATGACTTAATGGCTACAATATGCATTGCTTGGGTGACGGGTACACTAAAACACCAGACTTCACCACTATGCAATATATCAGTGTAATGAAACTGTACTTGTACCCTTTAAGTGTATACAAAAAAGTATGAAAAAGAAAATTTTTGTTTCCTCTATGTAAATGTCACTATCCTCAGCTATTCTTTAAGTATTTTTATTCTATAAACTTGTGCTCAAAGATTATAAAGTCATGTTTACTAGAGATTTAAAACATGATATACTTTAGAATATATTGCATTTAAGCAAAGAAGTGATTCTATACCACTACCTAAATTGGGCATATTCAGTTTGATGTATGTCAAGTTTTAAACAATTTATACATATATTGTGTGAATACGTAGTTGCGCTTTCAACTCAGATTCTTCAAGAACAATTCCCCAAATTGAAATATTAAATAATGATGGAATGCAATAAAAAAGAAATTACCAAGAACACTCACACAGCAAGACAATAGAATTCAAGTGATCCACTGCATAGTGAGATGCATTGTGATTCAGAAAATCAAGGATCAAGTGGCCTCATCCAAGGTTAATACTCTTTTTTGAATAGAAAATGAGCAGATTTAAATGAATTATTTCAAAACATTTAGAAATGTGTATCATGGCATCAAACATAAATTCTTTAATATAAATTGTCAGATTAACAAGTGACACTGTCCTTGATCATATAAGGATGATATTCCAGGCATTTTTAAGCACATCATGGTGGCAAGGAATTGGAAGAAACTTCAACATTTAGTATAAGGATCTTTGCAAACTAGTTCAGTTAGAAGAGGTAGAAAAATTACAGAACATCTCCCTGTAGCATCATAATTGCAAATGGCAAACATTTAGCACTTGATTTTACAGATGAAAAACAAAATGTTTTTATTTTTTCTATTCATAGATAAAAATAGGAATAGAGAATTTAAATGACTCACCAAATTGATACAGTAATTATGTGTTGAACACGTGACCCAGATCTGACCCAATTTCATAGGTTTTTTATTCTACATTCTGCTTCTCAGAATCAGAAATGTTTCCTACCCACCCTCAGCCAAAGTGATGAAAACATTAAAATTAGATCCTGTGTGCATATTTGAGATTTTCTACATGTTACATGACTTATTTAGAAATAATTTTACAAAAGTAGCATTCTTTTTTTAAACAGACATTATCTGAGTGCCTATTGTAACATGTCCCTGGACCTGAATATTGTCTTTACAGTTATTTAAATTAATGAGTAAACAGAAGCAAATATTAATTAGCAATTTACATAAAATAAAGTAGTAAGTGTTGGGTAATGAGTGTACCTCTAATTAAGTTAACATAGTAGATCCATTGAGGTAAATGTTATTCTAGCATTTTAATAGATAAACAGATGAAATCTCTGAGAGGTTAAATAATATTGCCAAGGTCACACAGCAAATAGTTGACCCAAACTTAGAACTCAAGTCAGCAATGACTGAGACTCCCTTAGCTTTTAGCCATGTCACACTGAGTATTAAGATCTCACAGTCTCACTAATAGAAAAGTTGTTGACACATACAAATTCAATTGTTCATAAGAAAATATCAAATCAATTTAACAACAGATCACGTATCTCAAAGTAAAATATATTTGAATGTGCAATGATGATTATTTTGGGAACAAAGAGAGTAAATTTAGTGGTTTACCAGTCATTAAGTATGGGTTTCTATCTATTAGAAATGAGGCACAGCAACAAAATATACGGGAGGCTTTTAAATGAATGTTCCCAATCCAGTGCACTACATACGTAACTAAACATTTCAGTCCATTACACAATCCATCACTCATGGCCATTTGCACTCCTGATGTTATGAGGAGACAAAAATTGTAGCATATAGAATATGGATTCTGCACTCAGAGACATCTGGATATTAATTCCAGTTTTTCCACTCACCCATCGTTTCTTTAAGCAAGTAATACTGATCCTTAACATCCTAATTTGTAAAATGGGGACAACATGGGCTAGCCATAGTGTATAAAACTATATAAAATAATGTCTTTAAAAATCCTACCCAGGGCCTAACTATAGTAGGCACTCAATAAATATTAATAACCTCTGAATCTTGCCTTATAATCTCTTACCAGCTGCTCAATATCCTTGTGACTCAGTTTCCTTGTCAGTACAAGAAGGATAACAATATGTATCTATCTGTTGGGAATTTTTTTTTTTTAAGAATTAAAAAACTTCAAGAAAGTAAAGTGCTTGCCATAGTGTTCAGACTGTCTAAGGTCATTGGATTAATGTCAGTCATTATACTTGTTGTTGCTGGTGTTAGACTTTGTGCAGATAAGAAAATCTGAGTGTGAAGGAGACATTAATTGACAACACCAGAGGCAGACTCAGACCAGACCCCGGGGCCTCCTACTGTGAGTTTATTGGTCTTTGCCCTTCATCAAGAAGCTTCACTGAAAATTAAAATTAGTGTCAAGAAAATTTAGAGACCTGATTTTGCTGATTCCCATAACTGCTGACTCAAACTGCATGAATCGCTGTAGATAAATAACGGCGTGGCCAGTTTACAAGGAACCCGGCAACACAAATAGGTGTCGCTCCTTGCTCAGGGGCACGGAAACCACTACTGATGCTTGCAAGCTTGAAGTATAATCATAAACATGCAACTGCAGACAGATCACTTAGCAAAATATTCCAACCGAATCTTAAGTTTGAGTTTCTAAAAGCAGTCTTTTATGAATATGCTGCCTTTTCCTTCCACCACACTCTGCTGGCACCGAGTAGCTCCCTGTACTGGCCTCCACGCCAGAGACAGAGAGCACAGGCGGCTCACATGGGGGTGAAGGTCCGTCTCAAGGCTCTGCAGAAGTTAAAACAGAACTCTTTGCTGTTGTTGTTGTTTAGCAAAATGTTCCCACTCTACAACTATCTACTTCACCATTTTATTTTATAAACTAGGAAGGCATCTGTTTTTTACTTTAAAGGTCAAAATAAATTTACATATACCCCTCTGAATGGAAAGCAAAAGTATTAATAATAAAATATTGGGTGGTGAGACTCCCAGCAAGATGGGACGGAACAGGTCAGACTTGGAGAGTCTCCGCAAAAGTGAGTGTCCATAAAGACTCCCTGCGTAAGTGGGTGCGTGTCAGTGGGTGAGTGAAGGTCCGTCCTGGGGGAGACCCAGGTTCGTGTACCTGGGGCTCTCCTCTGGAGCTGATGCAACCCCCATGGCCTGAGATGGGAGCCAACAGTGTGCAGGATCCCCTGCTGTTGTCGGGCTCACCTGAGGAGGCAGCAGAGAGCAGCTGGTCTTCATCCCCTGGCCTGGCCCACACCATCACCTGTGTCAGCAGAGGGCTGCAGCCAGGATCCATGGAGACAGAAGATTAGGAGAGCTGGAGAGGAGCCCCAGTGCCAGTTTAGGAAATACGACGGAGCCATTTTCTCCCACCGGGAACCAGGCCCAGCTCCACTCAGCCCTGCCCCGCCTCCAACTTGGGACCTAGAGGTCATCTCGTAAAACTCGCAGAAACAGATGCTCCTCCTCCACACTGGATGGGACACAGACCCGTCAGATCTGAGTGGGAGACTTGACAGGTGAGTCCAGATCGGATCCACCCTCTGCCCACAGCAGTCTGTGGGGCATCTGTCCCACACTGAGAGCGACCCTAACAGCCTGCCCTGAGAGCAAAGGGTGGGGCTGGAGATCAGAGCTGAAAGGAAGTGGGACTTGCAGGAACACCTCAGAGCGAGTTTTGTTTTATCTTGTAGTTTTGTTTTGCTCGTTTTCTTTGTTTGTTTTTTGTTTTAGCTTTTTTCTCTTCTGTTTTTCTTTGTGTTTGATCATGTTTTCATACTTGCTTTGTTTCTTCATTTTATTGCGATCACTTTTAGACTTTCTGTTTGTGTATAGGTATTTTTGAGGGAGAGGACATCTCTAGGAGGGTTTCTGTCAGTTTGTGTGTTTACATGATTATCTGGTTTTTTTAAAATCTTTTCTGACTTTGTGTCTCTTTTCATTTGTTAGTTGGTATGCCCATCTGTTTTCCCTCTTCTTCTCTCTCTCCACCTTCTTCTCATCCCCCTTCTTCCTTTTTCCATTCTTTTCCTTGTTCTTACTTCATTTGGCTTTCAGGGGGCAAACCCATACACCAACTGCATGGACAGATTGTAAGGCAGTGGGAAGTGGGTTCCAGGGGCCCCACACACCTGTCAACGGATACAAGGATCTGCAGATAGTTTCTGAATCACAGCTCCTCCCTCAGTTAAATCTCAGAACTGCAAAGTGTACAGCTCTCCATCAACAGTTCAGCTCCAGAATTGAACAAAACCAGAGAAACCACATAAGGAAGAATAGAAGATTGAGCAGACAGAAGTAAAAGCTACCCCCCTTAGCCGGGTTCAGTGGCTCAGCCTGTAATCCCACACCTTTGGGAGGCTGAGGTGAGTGGATTGCCTGAGCCCACGGGTTTGAGACCCGCCTGGGCAGCAAGACCTCATCTCTACAATAAATCAAAAAGTCAGCCTGGCGTGGTAGCGCATGCCTGTAATTCCGGCTACTTGCAAGGCTGTCAGAAGGATCGCCAGAGCCCAGCAGGTAGAGGTTGTGGTGGCCAGGAGCGGTGACTGCACTCCAGTCTGGTTGACAGAGTGAGACTCCAACTCAAAAAAAAAGCTACCCCCATCCCTGAACAACAGAATTAAAGACACAGAAAAAAAAAAGGTGGGGGGATGGAAAATCTACACATATGAAGAAAAATGAAAGGAAGAATATGGGACTTACACAGCCCTGGGTGGTCAGTCACTGAGAATACAGATTTTGAAACACAAACACTGAAGTGCCCCAGAATGACTGGTCTCAAATCACAAACCCAGATATCAAGACATTAATAGAGAGAATATATAGAATTGTGAGAGAAAAGAGGCAAGAATAAAGGTGTTGATAACTGAGACAGCAATTAAGAGCACAGTGAATGAAATAAACAAACTGATAAGCATGGAAAGCAGAATTAACCTAACAGAAGAAAGAATCTCAGAGCTTGAGGATCAAAATATGGAACTGTTAAAAACATAAAAAAGAAGCTTTAAAAGACAGAACAAAACTTCCGAAAGATGAGTCATTATTTCAAGAGGCTAAACCTAAAGATTAATTGGAATTCCTGAAGCAGAGAGACAGAGACCACCCTGGAATAAACATTCCATAAAATTATCCAACAAAACTCTCTTCATCTCATCAGTGACACAACTATTCAAACACAAAAGATTCAGAGAACCCCTGCAAGACAACAAATGAGAAGACCAACTTCTAGACACATAGCAGTTCACCTACACAAAATAGGTATAAAAAAAGTCCAAAGGCAGTAAGAGAAAAGATCAGACTACACAGTGGGAAAGACCAATTAGAATAGCAGATTTATCTACAGAAACACTTCAGGTGAGGAGAGCTTGGAGCCCAATCTTCAAAGTTCTCAAAGAAAACAATTTCAACCAAGAATAAACTACCCAGCCAAGCTAAGCTTCATCAATGAGGGAGAATTAAAATCCTTCACAGAGATTCAATCTCTAAGAGTTTATGCTGCCTCTAAACTAGCTCTACAAGAAACACTTAGGAAACCATTATACACAGAAGGGGGGGGAGAGCAGCAACACCCTTCCCAAGAATGCAGGAACGAGATTGAAAACACACATGAATCAATCCAAAAACCAAAAGAAAGATAAGCAAACAGCAGCAACAACAACAAACCCTATAAGAACCTCATGGCAGTGATAAACTCTTACATCTCAATAATTAGTCTGAATGTGAAGGACTAAATGCACCACTGAAAAGACATAGAATGTCAAAATGGATAAAATATCATGAGGCAAAAATATATTGTCTCCAAGAGACTCATCTCACTAGAAAGGACACTCACAGACTCAAAGTTTAAGTATGCAAAACAAAATTTTATGTGAAAGGAACACAAAAGAAACCAGGAGCTATGATCTTAGTATCAGACAAAATACCCTTTAAGCAATCAAACATTTAAAAAGATACAGAAGGTCACTATATAATGACAAAAGGTTCAATCCATCAACAAGCAATATCCATCCTAAACATATATGCACCCAAGATAGGAGCACCAACTTTCATAAAGCATCTTCTAGGTAAGCTTTAAAAAGATATTGACTCTAACACTATCATAGCTGGGGACTTAAACATCCCACTAGCAACCCCAGATAGATCACCAATACAAAAATCATCAAGGAAATCCAGAACCTCAACATGACGCTTGACCAAATGGGCTTAATTAATATCTACAGAACACTCCCCCAACAAGCATAGAATATATATTCTATTAAGGGCTGACCACATGCTCTCAGGTGAGGGAAAACTCATCTTTTCATTTTACTCCTCTAAATAGGCAACACAAACAAAAAAGTGGGAAATTCAGTGCTTAGGTTTTCAGAAAACTTTTTATTTTTTATTTATTTATTTTTCTTTTTAGTTTACTAATGGTATCTCAAAGGAAAAACAATTCTATGAACTTATTCCAGTTTGACCATTCGTTTGAAATATATATTTGGGTTGTTTCCCATTTTTGGCTAATACAAATAAAGTCACAATGAACATCTGTATACATGCTTTTATGTGAACATGAATTTTCATTTCTCTGTAATACTGTATTTCCTGCTGTATGGTAGGTATAGGTATAGTGTTATAAACAACTTTATAATTTTGTAAAAATATTTTATATATATTTTATAAAAATCACCTAGTACTAAGTTCTGAATATTTTACTCTATGTTTATTTTTCTAGAAGAGTTATAGTTTTACATTTTACATTTAAGTTTGTGGTTCATTTTTAGTTCATTTTTGATAAGGTCTGAGGTTTAACTTAAAGTTCATTATTTTACCTATGGATGCATAATAATTGCTTCAGTACAATTTATTGAAAGGTCACCCTTCTTCTGTTGAATAGCTTTTGTGTCTTTGTTACATATTAGCTGGGCATAATTGTGTGGGTCTATTTTTGGATTATCTGTTTTGTTCCATTGGTCTATGTGTCTATGCATCTGCCAATGTCTTATTTACTGCAGACATATAGTAAGCTTTAACACCAGGCATCACTACTCTTGTTTTTTAATTGTTTTCATTTACTTTTGGTCCCATGCCTTTCCATATACATTTTAGAATAAGTTTTATGTTGACAAAATACTTTGTTGGAATTTTGATTAAAATTGCATTAAACTTACAGTTCAATTTTGGGGGAATTGACATCTTTAATATGTTGAAACTTCCAATTTAAGAGCATAATAACTATTCATTTATTTAGGTATTCTTTGATGCCTTTTATTAGCATTTTAGAAGTGTGAGGATATAGATCTTTGAAGTATTTTGTCAAGATTTGTACATAATTTTGTTCCTAAATATTTCCTTTTCTTTGAAGGAATTTGAAATAATATTGTGTTTTACATTTCATTTCCATGTTTGTTTCTAAGATGTTTTTGTGTGTTGACTTTATATCTTGAAAACTTTCTGAACTCACTAGTTCTACACAGAAAGTCATGACATTTGCAAACTGGAAATATGTCAATTTTTCTTTTTATTTATTTTTCTTGCCTTGTACTGGCTAGAACATCTATCATTATGTTTCAGTACTATGATCTGAATTTGGGGTAGAAAACATTTATTCTTTAATGTTAGTTGTAGATTTTTAATAGACGTTCTTTATAAGACTGAGAAATTTCCACTTAATACTAGTTTTCTGAGAATGTTTACCATAACTCAGTGTAAATTGTTTTCCAAATGTTTTTGGCAACCATTGATGTAATCATACAATTTTTCTTCTCTAAATGTGTTGACATGGTGGATTAGATTGACTAATTTTTAAATTCTAAACTAGCCTTATTTATTTGAAATAAGGCATTTGGTCAGAGTGTATAATTTATTTGACACTTTTTTGTTTAGAGCAGTTATGGGTTCACAACAAAATTGAGAGGAAGATACAGAGATTTCCCCAACTCTCACATGCATACTCACTTGCATTATCAATGTCCCCAACAGAGTGGGACATTTGTTACAATTGATGAACCTACACTGACACATTAGTATGATGGCTAATTCGTAGCTCACATTAGAGTTCACTCTTGGTGTTATCCATTTTATGGGTTTTAAACAAATGTATAATGACATGCATCTACCTTTATAGCATTATGCAAAGTATTTTTACTCCTTTAAAAATTCTCTGACTCTGCGTATTCATACCTTTTTTCTTCCTATCCCCGATTTTTTACTGTCTTCATAGTTTTTGCCTTTTCCAGAATGTCATAGTGTAGAAATCGCTTAGTACATAGCCTTTTCAGTTTGGCTGCTTTCGCTTAGGAACATGGATTTAACCTTCTCCATGTCTATTCATGACTTGATATCTCATTTTATTTTCTTTCTTTTTTTTTTTTTTTTTTTGAGTTGGAGTCTCACTCTGTCTCCCAGACTGGAGTGCAGTGGCCCCTCCTGGCTACCGCAGCCTCGACCTGCTGGGCTCCAGTGATCCTTCCGCCTCAGCCTTCCAAGTAGCTGGAACTACAAGCCCGCGCTACCACACCCGGCTCATTTTTGATTTATTGTTAGAGATGAGGTCTCGCCAAGTTGCCCAGGTGGGTCTGAAACCCTGGGGCTCAGGCAATTCGCTCACCTCAGCCTCTCAAAGTGCGAGATTACAGGCTGAGCCACCAAGCCTGGCTTGATATCTCATTTTAAAAGTGCTAGAAAATATTAAAAAAAAAAAAAAGTGCTAGAAAATATTTAAAAGTGTTAGAAAATATTTCATTGTCTGGATGTACCATGGAATATCTGTGTACATCCTGAAGAACATCTTAGTTACTTCCAAGTTTTGGTAATTATGAATAAAACTGCTATAAATATCCATGTGCAGGTTTTTGTGTGGGCACAGATTTTCAGCTACTTTAGGTAAATACCACAGATTGTGATAGATAGATCATATGATAAGAGTATTTTAGTCTTACAGAAAACCATCAAACTGCCTTCCAAAATGGCTGTACCGTTTTTCATCCTCACCAGCAAAAAGTAAGAGTCCCTAAGACTGCACAACCTCATAGCATTTGATGTATTCAATATTCTGAATTTGGGCATTTTAATGGGTGTGTAGTGGTATCTCATTTTTTTTTTTAATGTACATTTCTCTGATGGCATATTATGTGAAGCATTTCCCCCCCTTAGGAACATAGGCTGATTTAATTATTCATTTATTTATTTTAAAGAAATTTACATGTATTAGTCCACATGATGTGATGCATCTTTTAATTTCTATTTGCTATTTGTTTTCTTTGGTGAAGTATCTGTTAGGATCTTTGGTCTAGTTTTTATTTGGATTGTTATTTTCTTATTTTTGAGTTTTAAGAGTTCACTGCAAATTTTGGATAGCAATCCTTTATCAGATATGTCTTTGGCAAATATTTCTCCCAATGTGTAGCTTGTCTTTTCATTCCATTAACAAAATCTTTCACAGAGAAGAAATTTTAAATTTTAATGGAGTCTAGCTTATCAGTTCTTTTTTTTCATAGATTGAGTCTATGGGGTTATATCTAAAAGTCATTGCCAAATGTAAGGACTTTTAGATTTTCCACTATGTTTTTTTCTGGGAGCTTTATAGTTTGGGTTTTACATATAGTTTAGTAATCCATTTTAGGTTAATTTTCCTGAATGGTGTAAGGTCTAGGTCTATATTCTTTTTTTTTTTTTTTTTGGATGTGGATATCCGGTTGTACCAACACCATTTGTTCTTTCTCATTGTGTTGCCTCTGATCCTTTGTCAAAGATCAGTGAACAATATTTATGTGAGTCTATTTCTGGGCTCTCTCTCCTCTTCCACTGATCTTCTTGCCTATTCTTTTGTCAATTCCACACTGTATGGATTACTGACTTGAAGTCTTGAAGTTAGGTAGTGTAATCCTCCAACTTTGCTCTTCTTTAATATTGTGTTGGCTATTCTGGGTCTTTTGGTTTTTGTGTAAACTCTAGTAACAGTTAATAATACCCACAAAATAACTTGCTGAGATTTTTATTGTGATTTCATTGAATCTATAGATCAGGCTAGGAGGAGCTGACATCTTCATAATACGGAGTCTTCATAATAAGCTTTCAAATTAAGTAGGTTAAGTCCTTTTTGTTTTGTTATAATTGCTTTGCTACTGTAAATTATTTGCCTTTCCATATAAATTGTAGAATCACATCATTTTGTCTGAAAACTGAATTGAGATTATGTTTGGGGTAGGTATTACCTTGACTCTATAGCTCAATTTAGGAGAAATTATATCTTTATAATATTGAGTCTTCTTCTGATCTATAAAGGTAGTCAATGCATCATTTATTTAGGTCATTTTAAATTAACTTTTTCAATGTTTTCTAATTTTAATGTATTCATACATATTTTGTTAAATGTATCTCTAAATATTTTATTTTATGATGGTACTGCAAATTCCATTTGCAATTGTTTGTTGGTAGAATACAGACAATTTGTGTATGTGTATTTATATTGTCTTCTCTAACCTTGCAAATCTCAGTTTTCACTTAGTCACTGGTATGAAGATTCTGTTATATATATATATATGTATGTATGTATGACAATGTCATCTGAGAATATAGTCCTTTAAATTCTTCCTTTTTATTCTGAATTAATTTTATTTCTCTTTCTTGCTTTTTTTATTGAACTGGCTAGGATGGTCAATATAATACTGAATGCAACTGGTGAGAAGAAATGTTCAAGTATCTGTACCATTTTGTATTTCTGCCAGCAGTGTAAGAATTTCATTGTTCCACAACCTCATCAGCATTTTTATCAAGAATTTTTATCTCTGTGTCTTAAAGCATTATTTGTCTACATATTTCGTTTTTATAATATCTTTTGATTTCTGTTTCATGGTAACGCTTGCCTCATAAAATGAGTCAGAACGTCTTACTTCCTCTTCTGTATTCTAAAAGTGTTTGTATAGAGTTGGCATTGTTTCTTTTAAAAATAATTTGATAGAATTTGCCATTGAAGTCATCTTAGTCAGGATTTTCCTTTCCAAAAAGTAATTTTTCTATTGTAAATTCTATTAATTAGTAGATATAGTGCTATTCATGTTATCTATTTCTTCTTGAGTAAACTTTCATTATATTTATGTTATTAAATTATTGGTATCCAGTTGTTTATAATATACTTACTATTTATTTATTGTGTGTAGAATTTATAGTAACTTTCCCTATTTTATCCCAATTATTAGCAATTTGTACCTTCTTTCAGTTTGTACTTATGATCAGTCTATCTAGAGATGTATCAAGTGTAATGATATTTTCAAAGAACCAGGTTTTATTTCAAATTTTTCAATCTTGTCTTTAATATTTCATATTGTGTATTCAATTTGGGTTTAATGTTTTCTTATTTTAGCCTTTAAAGGTAGAGGCTTACATCTGTTGTTTTGTTTCTCCTTCTTTATTTTTATTTTGTCACTCAGGTTGACCTCAAACTCAAGCAATCCAGCTACCTCAGCCTCCTGAGTGACTGGGATTATAGACTCACAACACAATGTTGGGTTTTATTTTTTTGTTTTAAATATATGCAACAAAACATATACGGTTCCCCCAGGCATTGCTTTAGCAGAATCTCACCAATTTTGGTATGCTGTTTTTATTTTTATTTAGTAAAGATATTTATTTAACCTTTCTGTTTTTTCTTTAATGTAATGATTATATAGAAGTATTCTGCTTATTTTCCACATATATGAGTTATTTCCAAATAACTTCTCTAAGTTATTTTTATTACTGATATCTAAGGACAAACTATCAGTGTGCTCTTCTAGAACTCCTTGAATATTAGGTCAGATCCACATGGCCCTTGGTTTCATCCAGTTCCTTTTTTTATCCCCTTATCCTAAACAGTATTTATGTTGGTCAGTATCCAGACATCCATTTGGGAGAACTTGGTACCTAGTATTGAATACTTTTTTTGGAGGCTCTCTTGGATGTATAAGGAGCAATTTAATTTTTCCAGATAGCCTGGTGACATCTATGGAATAAAATGACACTGAGTGACTGAAATTGACATGTCTAATACTTAGTGACTATCTCATTATCTAGGTGCTCAAGTATTCCATATAAATCCAGATATAGTAGCCTGAAGGGAAGTTTAGCTACCCCTGTTGTCATTCATGGTGCTCATAAGGTGACAGAATCCTCTGTCATCTCACAAATGAGGTAGCCCTCTACTTCACTATGGATGCAAAGACCCACTTCAATAAACCCTAATCAATCTTTACATGTTCTCTGTTTTTGTCAACTGCCAAGGTGGTAGATGGCATGGTGGCTCAGAGCATGGAGTGGGTCATTTGGCAACTGAGAGACATTTTTTCCTTGTCATCCACCAAAACTTGCATGGCTCTCTCATATGCTAGCCAGGTGAGCCAGCCTCTCCTAGTCTCATTGGGCTATGCCCAAACCTCTTTAATTTCTCACTTTTCTCATTGTAAGAGCGAAACTCAGCTCATCTCTGAATAACTAAACTTCCTTGATCACCAGGGAGTATTTTGTTGGCAACTGTCATCAGAGGAAAGTGGAATCTCTTTCCTGGTGTTGCAGAAGGGTAAGCAAGAACCATGGAGTTTTTTTTCTTTTTTTAACGTTATGGGTTCCCATACTCCTTTCATTAGTGACAGTCAAAGGCCACCTGTCCACTTGTCAACAAACTCTTTAGCAACCAGATGTAGCACTGTACACCATGTTCCTATTACATACCAGGCTAGTTGGTCTGCAGGATTCTACCAGTATTTTTTCCAAAAAGGCATTGTGACATTCTCAGCCTCTGGAAGGAAGAGATTAAAAGTCTTAAGATAGTCAATCCATGAGTAGCAGAGGGGGCCAAAGCCTCTGTAGTTTGTGGACTTTTTTTCTGCAATACAAATGAGCCAACTTTTGCACAAGTCACAATTTTTGTATCGGGAACATGATGCTCTTTCCTTTGTAAAAATGATGTGGTTTTTGTCTTTTCCTTGTCAGAGGGATTCAGTTTGTGAGTCCACCTGAGTTGTTTCAGGAAACATTAGAAGTAAAATCAGGCAAGGCCCTTAAATTTTGTTGGCATTTATCAGTTACTCCTGTTGACAGCCACTGGAAAAGATTCTTAACTTGCCAACCAATAAGACATCATTTATACAGCAAAATACTTGAACACCAGAGGAATTAAGAAATACTTTGTAAGCATTTACAGTTCAAACATGTAATGTATGAATTCCAGTTACACATTTTTAAGCACTTTGTACAATGTCAGCTCAGACTTTCACTCACTCACAACATAATTGAACTTTTGTTTCGTTACAAGAAATTTTTCCCAAAACTCTATCAGACATTTTTAAAATAGAAACATAGATCAAGTATTTTACACGGGTACTCAGGAGCTGCCGGTAGCTGCTAGGTGGACATCATTTCTTCTCATTTAGAAGCTAAGGGAAAGGTGGGAATGAGGGAATGAACGGGAGCGTGCAAACAGAAAGAAGGAGCAGCTTTTACTGGTAAACATTGCATTGAATTTACTTTCACTTTTAAGTGGTCGTTTTGCTAGGTCTCACGAACCTGTCCAGACTAGAGTAGACCACAACCTGGACTTGCGCGGGGGGGAACATGAACATCTAATGTACATGCTGGTGTTGAAAGGACAGACCGAGAGTGACATTTTTCATCTCGTTCTTAAATCCTGATGCAATGATGAGAAAGTAGAAGCTATGCTTTTGGAGAAATGCACATTTTAGGTAAAATTAACTTTACTGACTTTGTCTTTTCAGAAACAGACTTCCAGTTATCAGAGGTGTCTCAGAGTGGCAATCAGGTTTGCCTAGAGTAAAGGGAATTTACAAGGCCTAAGACATCATGCATTGGGCAAGGATTGTAAAAGTCATGAAACTTGTAAATACAAAAGTTATTACTGCTCAAAGGGGGGGCAGGTGGGGATTCCATCTTCCAATCAATTGGGCCCTATCTCCAGGAAAGCCAAGCATCCCCCGAAGCTACCCACTGGGAATGCCTAGGAGATAAGGGGAGGTGCACCCTCCAGTAGCTCTAAGGAATGTCATTTGTGAAGGTGCAGGAGCATTAGAATCCTTGTCACACCGTTCTCTAGGGGTTATGATCATGTGGGTGGACATTAATGGGTCCCTGTGTCACAGGTTCTCCAAGACATCCACAGGTGGTCAACAAGGAAGTCATGGCAGTCACGTGCAACATCTCCAAGGAAAGGATTTAAGCCAGGACTCTGGGGGGCTACATCGCCACGATCACCTAGAGTGTAGGCCTGCTCCCTGTCTGTGGGGCAAACTTTTCTTAAATAAATCTTTTCTTCTCTCACCTCTGTGTGTTGCAATACTTTGCATCTACTTGGGTCTCTTGAGTTTCCAGCGCGGCACCTCTAGCTTGCTGGCTCCGGCAGTGCTTCTCCTCTCTGTTGCACCTCTCTCTCTCCATTCATCTCACCCTCACCCTGGCCGAACCCTAACAGGTGTAAAACTTTTTTTTAAAATGCCGTCTCTTAATTCTTTTACTCATATCTGTTGGTACCTAAGCAGCGGACTCAGGGCCATGTTAGGTTTTACAGTGTTTGTCTAACATTGCATAGAATGTGGGAAGCAGCAGGATGATAACAACCAGGTATAAACAATAATTTTTATAATAAATAAAAACTATAAATTATAAAGAGCATGTCTAAGCTTCTCAGAATCAATAGAAACTAAATATCTGGAAAAACAGTTGGAAAATGGAGTTAAATATGGGTCAGAGGAATGACTATTTTGTTAAAAATTAGTGAGCAGGTTGAAAAGAGGAAAATTATAATTTGACAACGAGGAGGATCCCTGTTGAACAACCCTGATGTGTAAATGGAAAACAGGGACAACAGAGTAATGAATCCAATCAAGAAAATTGGATTCATTTAAACAGAGGTAATTCTTGACTTTTTAGATTTATTCTTATAATGGGTAGAATGGAAGATAGAAATCCAACTGGAAGCATAGAGACTAGAGTATCTTACCAATAAAGTTTATAACTGACAATTTGAGAGTCTAGGCCTTGTTATTCCTCTCAGTTCAAACTCTGTCTCTGACATGTTCTTTAAAATTTTGGGGCACCAATTTTTCTTTTTATTCTACTTACTCTTCACATTTCTAGTTTAATTCACTCAATTACATGATTTTCCAGTTCCCAGAATTAATTTTAAAACCCTCTTTTTCTACTCACTATCTCTTTCTTTTCTCTTCACTGCTAAACTTTGAAAATCATATTTTTAAAATGCTAAATGCCCGTGTATATTCAATGCCAGTTTCTTCTCCATTTTCTAGACAGAGGTAATTTTCTCCCACTTTTGGGAGTACCACTTTTGATCCTGAGAAAGCAAAAGTTAGTTTCTAGAAAACCATACAATCTGTACATAAATATATTTTTTCAAGAAAGGTGGCTTGTTTATTGCAGCACTATTCACAATAACAAAAACATAAAATCAACCATGTTGTCCTTGAAACTGGACTGGAAAAAAAATGTACATATATACAATGGAACATTAAACGGTCATAAAGAAGGACAAACATATGGACTTCACGGTAACATAGATGGATTTAGAGTCAATAATACTCAGTGATCTATCACAGAAGCACAAAAGGAGTACCACATGTTCTCACTCATAAGTGGATCCTGAACACTTACCCTAATACTATAACAAAGGGATTGGCAGTAGCGGGATACTGCTGGGTTGCTGGTGCAGGGAACACAACATCAATACAGGTATCTCAAACCAGGCAAAGTGGGGACCAATGGGATGCCCTAACCTTACCTATACAATGTCCACTTATATAATTAATCCTGAATTGTACCCCATATCTTTAAAATAAATTTTTTGAAAAAGAAAGATACCCTGTAAATATGATATGTGCAGGCCCTAATAATCTGAAAATGAATTCATTGGCCTTACATAATCAATATTCAAGAAAGAGAAATGTCTCCCCAATACTAGAGATCAGTGAACAGATACTGGAAAGATATTCCATAAGAATTATCAAAATCTGAAAGCTCCCAGAGCTACTGAGTGACACCAAAGATAGATATTGAACTTAAAATACAAAGACTTTGAATCAAATGTCCTAAATGTATTCAAAGAACTAAGGCAAATGATGAACAAATAACTAAAAGAAACCAGGAATACAATGTATACAAAAATAAAATATTCAGCAAGGAAGTAGAAAATATAAAAGAACAAAATAGATATTCTGGAGATGAAAAGTATAATACACAAAATGAAAAAGTCACTAGAGGCTTTCAACAACAAATCTGAGCAGATAGAAGGAATAATAAAAAAACTTGAAGACAGTTCATTTGAAATTATCCAGTCTGATAAACAGAAAAAAAAAAATGAGTAAAAATGAGCAGAGCCTGAGAGATCAGTAAGTCATCATCTAACATACCTATAGATGCATACGGAGAGTTTCTAAAGGAGAGGAGAGAAAACAAAGAGAAGAAAATATATTTGAAAAAATAATGAATGGAAACTTCAAATTAAAAAAATGAAAATGTATATTCTAGAAGCAGCAAAATAGTGCCAGAAAATTAATATCCACCTACAAATGAATGAGTTGGACTCTTCTTTTGCATCATATACAAAAATTAACTCAGTGAATCAGAGATGTAAGTAAAAATGTTAACATGATACAACTTTTAAAACAAAAGAGGGGGCCTGGCTGAGTGGCTCAGCCTGTAATCCCAGCACTTTGGGAGGCCGAGACAAGCAGATTGCCTAAGCTCGTAGGTTTGAGAACAGCCCAGGCAACTTGGCAAGACCTCCTCTCTACAATAAATTTAAAAAGTAGCCAAGTATGGTAGTGTGTACCTGCAGTTCCAGCTACTTGGAAGCCTGAGGCAGAAGGATCACTGGAGACCAGCAGGTTGACACTAGGGTGACTGTGAGTGTGCCACTGCACTCCAGTCTAGGCGACGAAGTAAGACTCCAACTCAAAAAACAAAAAACAAAAAACCCCCAAAAAACAGAAGAGGTGAAACTCTTCATGACATTGTATTTGGCAATGATTCTATTGATATGACACAAAAAGGATAGGCAGCAAAAGAAAAAAACAGTTAAACTGGACTTCACCAGCATTAGAAACTTTTGTGCATGAAAACACAACATCAACAGAGTAAAAATGCAATCCAAAGAATGAGAGAAAGTATTTGCCAATCACATAGTTGATAAGGGGTTAATATCTGGAATATATAAATAATTCCTACAACTTGACAACAACAACAAATCTGATTTTAAAATGGGCAAAGGATTTGAATAGGTATCTCTCCAAAGAAGATAAACAAATGGCGTATAAGCACATGAAAATATGTCCAACATCACTAGATTTTTAGGGAAATGCAAACCAAAACCACCATTAGATACCATTTTGCACTCATTGGGATGCCTGTGGATTTTTTCCAAGAAAAAAAAAACAATTGTTGGTGACAATGTAGAACAATTGGAATGCTTGCAATTGTTGGAATGGTGTAGCTGCTGTGGGAATCAGTATAACTGTTCCTCAAAACTTAAACAGAGAATTGCCATATGATTTAAAAATTTAACTTCTAGTTATATATCTTAAAAATTGAAGAAAATTGTTATATGCCTAAAAAGATTGAACTTGAACAGGTATTTATACACCCATGTTCACAGCAGCAGTATTCACAACAGCTGAAATGTAGAAGCAACCCAAGTGTTCATTAACATATGAATCGATACACAAAATGTAGTATTTTACATGGAATGATGTATATTCAGCTTAAAAATGAATGCAGTTCTGATTCTTGCTATAACATGAATGAACTTTGAAGACATGATAAGCGACTAAAATACGCCAGACACCAAAGTCAAAAAAAGGGATGATTTTACCTATATGTGGTATCTGAAGTAATCATACTTGTAGATACAGAAATTAGAATGGCGGTTGTCAGGGTGTGAGGGAGGAAAGGATAGCATGTTATTGTTTAATGGGTACAGATTTTCAGTTAGAGAAAATGAAGTTTTGGAGTTGAATGGTGGTGTTCACTGCATAATAAACTTAAATATATACTTAATTCTATCAAATTATAATGTAAATCTGTTTAAAATGATACATTTTATGCTATCTATATTTCACCTCAAAGATTTCCTATTAACCTATCATTAATGGATTTAGCAGCTATTGGTGATTGCTGCCTACCCTACGACCATTATTTTAGGTTGCACAGTGGTGATACTCTTTTAATCTTTGTGAAATTCTTATCTCAATTTCTTCTTCAAAGAAGCCCCTTTCCACTTTAACTCTATTGCTACCCTGAAACAGTTTGTACTGTATGATTTTTAATAATAATATTATGATTTGTAATGAGAATCTGTCATGTGTAGTTTGAATGTGCATCAGGTGACAAGACAAACTTCAGAATATTTAAGGATCTCTTATTTTAAATGTTCATGTAATATATTTGGAAACTGAGAAAAGAACCCAAAGCAGCCTCAGAATAATAAGCAAATGGCTATTCTAACCAGCCAGTCTTGTAAATATCAGCCATTCTTGTGAGTTTGTAATGGGATATTCATTCCTACTCTCTCTCTCAATTGCACTCTCCATTTCTCTGATTACCCTTGTCTTGGTCTAGTTGACATAGGAGAGATGAAAATTCTCATAAATTGAACTAACTTCTTGATTTGAATGAGAAATATTGATTTTAAAATGGAAAGTATGTACATTGCTTTGCATTCTTCATTATTGAGGTTTGCTTGACAGTTTAGCTCAGACAAAAGAGTAAGTGGCTCCTAGCCTGACCTGTTCTGGGTACTTCTTAAAGCAAAGTCAAAGATACATTTTTAAAGACTTCAAGTGTCTATACTTGAATTCCTCAAATGAAATAAAGTCTTTCAGGTATCAGGCTCTTGGTTTTCCTGCATTGGAGCCCATTCCTGCATTCTTCACATCCTTCAAGTCTCAATTTAAGTGTTACCTCTTCAGTTAAGCCCTCTTTGACTATCCCAAGAATTCCTGTCTTGATCTTCTTCTATATTGTCTCCTACCATAGTCCTTATTTATTCCTCTAGACCCTAAAGTAGAGAAAGGCATGCAAAGTCTTGCTAATCACGAGAAATCCACTGCCTAGTAATACAGAGCAGATGTAGGATCTCCTTCTTTACTCAGGAAATATTTGAGCATATATATGCTCAGTGAAATAAGGACATAGTCCCTCTGTGCAGGAACTTGACCTTTTGTGTGAAAAACTCATATAGGTAGCTTTGTGTAGTGAGAGAACTATGAGAAAAGATAATAACAGGAGTATTAATACAACTGAAAATGGTCACTGACTCAATTTGCAAAGAAGCTTGCAAGTAAAGATTTATGAGTGTGCTAGATATAAGGAAGGTATCAGATTATGTCTGGACTTGACAAACCAGAACTACTTGGGATGCATAGAAACAATAATGTCACTATTTGAAAATGAGAAAAAGACAAGACACCATGGCATATAATTTCCTCTATGGCATGTAATTTTAATCTGGCTCTATTCAATTCAGAGTAGCAAGGATTTGTGATTCAATCATGGACATCCATACATTTAACTGCATGCAAATAATTTTAAATCTAAAAATACCACGAATAAATAAATAACTGCTCAGTTTTACTCTTTGAGTTGGGAGGTTCCGGTCTTTGGGAATAAGGACAACCATTGATCCACCACTAAGCTAAAATAAATAATATCTAAGGTAGATAATAATCACTCACCATTGACAAGTGTGAATTTTATAATTTAATGTAATTTACTGTAGCTTTTCAAATATGTATTTTAATAAAGAATTTTAATAAAACTTGGTGATCTAATGTATATAAAGTAGAAATATAGGTATTTATGATTCAGGAATTTGTGTCTAAAATGATTTCCATATATATTTAACATTTGTAGTGATTACGCAAATTGTGACACAGACGCAGTAGATCTATGTCTTCTTTCATTTTGTATGTGTGTCCAAACATCAACTGAAATCATCTAAATGAAAAGATATGAAAAAGTACCATTCCAATTGCACACTGGTTCTCCAGAAAGAGTAGATAAAATGTGCTACTGAAACAAATTATAGCCCTTTCTTTGCACTTACATTTCCTGCAATTGCCTTTAAAAGTTTATCTAAAGGTTACCTGTTCTTACGGCATAAAGTAATGCAGTTCAGAACCCAATAAACAGACTTTGGTTTCTGGTCTGACATGCAAAGAGCTTCGAAGTAATCAATCTCATTCTCCCAACAAGAATAAAACCAAACTGAAAATGAACAACTCTCTTAGCTCTATCAGATAATAGAAATCATAAGACGAACCTGGAGAAACAGACAGGCAGATGCCGAGAATCATGGCTCACCAGGAGCAAATGCAAAAAGGCAGATGCCCACAGCTGAAGTCAGTGTTGGTAGCAATTCTTTAAATATAATTCACAAATTCCTAGAGGCTCAGTGTGGACTAGCTTTAGAGTTTAAAACTCTGAAGAAGCCCAGTCTTGGAGAGTCCCCACACTTTTCAGAGCTTTACTTGTAACATCGCTACCTGGTTCTCACCATGAAGATCACAGAAAAGTCCTTTAGTTATTTTTCTCAGGATAGAGGGGACAAGTAGCCATTTTTGAAATATGCTCAGAGCACCCTCTTCTCCTCAAAAAGGACTACCTACCCTCAAAGGAAACTATTTTACCAGAGCTTAATTCTGATGGGGTTTTGCCAAAGCTCAAATGACCCGGGGAAGGGAAACACCCAATTCCAGTCTCTTTAGACTTTGACATGGGGAAAACAAATATGTAACTTCCGTTCACTAAAAGACTGAGACCTGTTAATACTGTAGCAATAGTGCTCTTGCAAAACAGCAAGGAGTTAAAGTTAAAAGAACTGCAAGACTCAGATCCCATTTCTGGAGACTATCAACACCCAAAGACAACAGGGGACAAAAACAAGAACACTATAAGCAATTTTATCCTCTGATATCACAGATACAGTAAACCTAGCTTAATACTTGGCAAAATAAACATTAAACTTTACACAAAAGATCTACA
>NW_007260054.1:405783-479701 GCF_000164805.1 Carlito syrichta | reverse complement strand
CAACTTGGCGAGACTTCATCTGTACAATAAATAAAAAATTAGCTGGGCGTGGTAGCACGTGCCTGTAGTTCCAGCTACTCGGAAGGCTGAGGCAGAAGGATGGCCGGAGCCCAGCAGGGTGAGGCTGCAGTGGCCGGGTGCGGCCACTGCACTCCAGTCTGGGTGACAGAGTGAGACTCCAACTCAAAACAAAAAAAGACAAAAAGGAAAAGCCTACTAGTAAAAATTACATATATATAGATACACATATAAATTCATTTAATTGAAGTTTTATATAGCACAGGAGATTTTAGAAATGAAGACCCAGCTGGATGCAGTGCCTCACACCTGTAATTCCAGCAGTTTGGGAGGCTGAAGTGAGAAGATTGCTTGAGTCAGGAGTTTGAGACCACTCTGGGGAACATAGCAAGACCTGGTCTCTACAAACAAACAAAAAAAATTAGCCAGGCATGGTGGCACACTCCTGCTGTCCCAGCTATTTGGAATGCTGAGGCAGAAGGATCTCCTGAGCACAGGAGTTGAAGATGTAGTGAGCAGTTATCCAGCCTCAGTACTGCAGCCTGTGCAACAGAGTGAGACTCCAATGCTAAATAAATAAATAAAATACAAAAATAAATGACCCAAAGACACAGGGGAAATGGCATTTTATGGACAGTTGTGCAGAAGTATAATTGGAGAACTAAAAAAGTATGAACCAAAGGCAATAGATTAGGGAGAACTGAGCAAAGCCTGCTGGCTCTGATTTTCTTGGTCTCTTTGTATTTTTGAAGACAAAGATGTTCCTTTCTCTAGGATAACTCTAGAATGAAAATTTTTGTCAGAGGAAGGTTAGAGAATTATTGTATGGCCTGCTTTTAAGGACAAAGTTGAGGGGAAGATGAGAGTGAACTTGCTTCTGCTGTTTCCGCAAATGTAAAGGTGCCATATTGGCAGGTAGCTATCCTGCACCCGGTCAGAAGGAATAAGTCAGATATACCCAAGTAACTATAAAGCCAAATAAAATCAGGGAAACAAACTGATATCAGATAACACAAACTTTTGGAAGAAAAACTTCATAAAGAACAAAAAGATATATTAAAATGATTAGAGGAGCAGAAAATAAAAAACAATTTAAAAACTAATGGAAATGGAAAGAAAGAAGGAAGGAAGGAAATAACAAAGATTATAAAGGAAGGAAATAGCAAAGGACTGAAATCAATGAAACGGAGATGATTAACAAACCAAAAATTAATGAGACAGCAAACCTTTGTCAAGACATATCAAGAAAAAGAACTTGAAATGTAAATTAGAATTAAAGTGGATACATTATTACAATATTAAAATGCTATAAAAGACCATAGCCAACCAATTTGAAACCTTGATTTTAAAAAAGGATAAATTTTTGGAAATACGTAAAATTTCCTTTCAAACAGGAAAGTTGATCAAATCAAAAATTACCAAGTAAATTAAAAGTGGTAATTATGGCAGTTGGTTCTTCGTGAAGTCAAAAATAACTTGCCAGAAACAAGATTCCTAAAATCTTCTTCAAAGAAGGTTGCCATAGTCAATGTGATGACAGCCCAATTGTTAGATGGCATCAGCCTGTGCCAGGTTACAGGAGCTGATTATGATATCTCTCTGCAACTTCATATTCGTAGGCTTCACATTGGTAGCCTGAAATTGGACAATGATGGTAATATTTACACCACAGAAACTGGCAAACCCTTACATCAGAAAAATAGCCTCTACACTCCCCACAACACTCCTTCTCTACTCCTCACTTCCCACACTCTGAAAAGGATAAATCCTGGGCCCATTTTCAGAAGCTATGAAGGCTATACTGATCTCTATCTTATTCAGGAAATTCTAGAAAGAATAAAAGTTCCATGATTAAATCACAATGCTAAGTATTAACCTAAAATCGAATCTGGATATGAGAAAATGACATTATAGGATCATTTCAATATACTAGCATATAAGGGGAGGATCCCCCACAATTGAATTTATTTATAAAAGTTTGTGTATTTATTCTCTCTCTTTTTTTTTTTTTTTGAGTTGGAGTCTCACTCTGTCACCCAGACTGGAGTGCAGTGGCTGCTCCCGGCCACCGCAGCCTCGACCCGCTGGGCTCCAGCGATTCTTCCGCCTCAGCCTTCCGAGTAGCCGGAATTACAGGCATGCGCTACCACGCCCGGCTGATTTTTTGATTTATTGTAGAGATGAGGTCTCGCTGCCCAGGCGGGTCTCGAACCCGCGGGCTCAGGCAATCCACTCACCTCAGCCTCCCAAAGGCACGGGATTACAGGCTGAGCCACCGAGCCCGGCTTATTCTCACATTTTTTTATGGCAGTAAGTCTTTATTTTTCATACAGGGTGCCATTGCAGGTAATCATCAGAGAACACACTACTATTTTCAAATATACAGAACTGAACAAAAGCATTTTAGAAAGTAGAATTATCACTCTGGCAGTACTGGGCAATTCTAAAATGCAGGTCTAATGAAGGGTTGGTGCAACGAGCAAGCAAGAGACAGGGGCCATGTCCTGTTCTCAAGGGAGAGACCAGTGTGGAGCTTGGCACGCTTTAAGAGCTGATATAGCCATCATAACAGCTTAATACTGACTTTCCCTTTCCATGTATGTTGGCAGTCAGCATAATTGAGAATTTCTGAATCATGAGCTAAATAAGTCTAGGGTTAGAGAGCAGAACACTATCCATATAACAGAACTGCTACTTAACACCCTTTGCCCAGTTTTTCCCTGTTCTGCAAAAACCCCTCATCTGGCAAGTTTTAGTGAAAGCCTCTAGCAACTGAAACAGACTTCTTAACCCAGCTCTAGATACTAAGTATCAGAAACAAATGCCTGTGAAGTAGATGTGTCCAGGAAAATGACAGTGTTCCTACTGGAGGTAAGTGTCAAGCTTCCTCTTGATGCTGTCAAAGGAATCTGCTCCCATTTAATCAGCCCGGCCCTGTTCCCACCATTCCTTCCATTCTTCTGAGGATACAAAAGACTGTGCTGTACCCGGGAGCTCCCCAAGGGACAGGTGTGCTATGGCTCCTGAGACAGCTTCCACATTTAGGTATGAGCAGGTATCTTTGACAAGGCCATATTGCTGAAGCAGAAGTAAAATTTTGGTGGTGGAGTGTCCCACCACAGGTTGAGAAACTCTGGATGGGGTCATGGGGCTCATTTTGACACTTTTTGTTTGGGGATCATACATATAATTCCATGATTTGACTCGCCCCAGGAAATGCACAACTTTGGCACCTGCACCAAACACTTTGAATGCTGGGAGGTAGGAGTATATAGTATATAGAAATGCTGCTTAGGTTATAAATAAATGGCAGGTGTTTTCTGATATCTGTTGTTGCCCAGCTGCTAAAAAACGTGTTCAGTAGGCCCTGGTCCCCATCATCAAAACTCCCTTGCTCAGAAGCAAGTCACAACAGCTGATTATATGTTTCAGCAGAAGGCTGCTGCAGTCGGTTCCACACACCACCACTGCCACAACCTCCGCAAAAGGTAGCCGCTGTAGCTGGTCCCACGCACTGCACAGCCACCAGGGCCCTTGGCGCCCGACCTGCAGAATCCCTGCTCTCTCTCCTGCACCCGGTCACCCTGAAGTGGTGGGACCAGAGATCAGGCCCGGAGTCTGATCGGTGTAGAGAGAGGATGGGGAGGGCCAGGGAGGAGGCCCATGCCTGGTAAAGAGGTGCCCACTGCAGCTATTTTCTCTGTCCCAGGACCAGGCAGAGACCTGCATCAGCCTGCCCAGCTCCACACAGTTCTGCCCAGCCTCCAGTTTGGAACCTAAGATAATCGGATCAAACAGGGAGAGACAGAACCCCCTCACCCATGCTAGATCAGACACAGACAGGTCGAATCTGAGGTAGACCTAGCAGGCAGCAAGTCAACTAAGTCCAGATCTGATCCTTTCACAGCAGGCCTGGGACATCTGACTCTAGCTGTGAGCAACCCTATCAGCCTGTGATGAGAGCTAGAGATCAGAGCTGAAAGGATGCTGGGCTCACAAGAATGATCTCAGAGCAAGCTTGATTCATTGTTCTTACTTTTTTTTATTTTTTATTCTTTGTTTTGCTCATTTTTGTTTGTTTTATGTTTTACTTTTTTTCTCTCTTTTCTCTCTTCTGTTTTTGATAACACTTTTGTACTTGCCTTGTTTCTGTTATTTTACTGAATTCTCTTTTTTTATTTAGAACTCCTGTTTATGTAGGGGAATTGTATATCAATAGGGAGGTTGGTTGGCTTATGTGTTTGTATGATTGTCTGTTTTAGTTTTAGTTTTTTTTTTTCTACTCTTCTCTTTGTGTCTCTTTTCATTTGTTAGTTGGTACATTTGTCTGCTATCCCTCTTACTCTTCTCTCTATCCACCTTGCTTTTTACCCCCCTCCTTCCCTGTTCCATACTTTTCCTTTTTCTTAACTCATTTTACTTTCAGGGAACAAACTTACAAGGACAGATTGCAAGGCAGTAGGAAGGGGGTTCCAGGGTACCCATACACCTGTCAGTGGATACTAAGAACTGCAGATAGATTTTGAATCACAGCTTCCCCCTCAATTAAATCTCAAAACTGCAAAAAAGTATAGCCCCCAACCCACAGTTCAGTCTTAGAATTGAACAAAGCTAGAGGATTCACATAAAGATGAATAGGAGATTGAGCAAACAGAAGTAAAAGCAACCCCACCATCCCTAAACAACAGAATCAAAGGGGGAGGGGGGAGAGGGAAGGACAATCTGCACAAATGAAGAAAAAACAAAAGAAGAATATGGATCTCACACAGACCCCTGGGGGTTCAGACACTGAGAAAACACCAACAGATGTACAGACAAAAACCACATGATTATATCATTAGCCACGGGAAAAGCTTTTGATAAAATCCAGTACCCCTTCTTGGTAAACACCCTAGAGCATCTAGGCATAGATGGAACATACCTCAAAATAGTAAGAGCCATCTACAAGAAACCCACAGCCAGCATACTGCTAAACAGACAGAAACTGGAATCATTTCCCCTGAAAACTGGATCAAGACAAAGATGCCCACTCTCACCCCTCCTGTTCAACATAGTTTTGGAAGTCCTGGCTACAGCAATCAGAGAAGAGAAGGCAATTAGGGGTATCCAAATAGGAAAAGAGGAAGTCAAGTTATCTCTCATTGCAGATGACATGATTCTATACCTTGAAAACCCAGGAGAATCTGTCAAAAATCTCCTTGCACTAATAAAGGACTTTGGCAAAGTCTCAGGGTATAAAATAAATGTGCAAAAGACAATCACATTTCTATACACCAATAATAAACAAACAAAAACCCAAATAAAAAGCTCAATTCCATTCACAATAGCCACCAAAAAAATGAAATACCTTGGCATTTTCCTAACTGGAGATGTGAAAGAATTTTACAATGAAAATTACAAAACACTGCTCAAAGAAATCAAAGATGACACAAACAAGTGGAAAAATATTCCATGCTCATGGATTGGAAGAATCAACATTGTTAAGATGTCCATTCTACCTAAGGCAATCTACAGATTTAACACAATACCCATCAAATTACCAGTAACATTCTTCCCAGAGCTAAAAGCAACAATACAGGAATTCTTATGGAAATATAAATGACCAAGAATAGCCAAAACAATCCTCAGAAGAAAAAAAAAGGCAGGAGGTATCACACTCCCAGACTTTAAACTTTATTGTAAAACTACAATAATCAAAACAGCCTGATATTGGTACAAGAACAGGCATATAGACCAATGGAATAGAATTGAGATTCCAGAAGCAAAACTTCAATTTTTCAACCAACTCATCTTTGACAAAACCTCCACCACCAACCACTGAGGAGACAAGAACCTACACAGTAAATGGTGCTGGGAAAACTGGCTGACCCCATGCAGAAGATTGAAACAGGACCCCCACCTATCCCCATACACAAAAAATCAACTCTAAATGAATTAGAGACCTAAATGTAAAACCTCAAACTATAAGAACCTTAGAAAATGCAGGAGCCACTCTTATGGAAATTGGAAGTGACAACCAATTCCTGATCAAAACCCAAAGTTCCCATGCCATAAGAGGTAAGATAAACAAGTAGGACCTCACCAAACTGACAAGCTTCTGCCAAGCCAAAAAAACCATCAAGAGAGCAGGGAGACAACACACAGACTGGGAAAAAATATTTGCCAGTTCCATGTCTGACAAAAGCCTAACATCTAGGATCTACAAGGAACTCAAATGTGCTGAAAAGAAAAAAACAAACAGCCCCATTACAAAGTGGGCAAAAGATATGAATAGACAGTTCTCAAAAGAAGACATATGAGCAGCCAACAGATACATGAAAAAATGTTTAGCTTCACTAGTCATCAAGGAGATGCAAATGAAAACTATACTGAAATACCACCTACCTCTGTCAGAATGGCCATCATCAATAACTCAAAAAATAACAGATGCTGGAGAGGATGTGGTGAAAGGGGAACACTTCTACACTGTTGGTAGAAGTGCAAACTAGTATAGCCTCTGTGGAAAGCAGTGTGGCAATTCCTAAAAGTTCTAAAAATCGACCTTCCATATGACCCCACAATCCTCCTACTGGGAATATACCTGGAAGAACTCAAATCTATAAAAAAGACACCTGCACACATATGTTTATCACAGAGACCTGGATTTTTAAAAATGTGGTACATATACATGATGGAATATTACGCAGCCATAAAGATGAAAAAAATCATGAACTTTGCAGCAACCTGTATGGAATTAAAGTCTTTAATGCTGAGTGATCTTTCACAGACATAAAGAACTGAGTATCACATGTTCTCACTCATAAGTGGACCTTGAACAACTACTGTAATACTATAAGAAAAGGATTGACAGTAGTGGAAAACTGCGGGGGGAGGGAGGGCTGGCAGGTGGGATTGACAGTAATGGAAATCTGCCTGGGGAAGGGGGGGGCACACCTCATCAACAAGGGTATCTGCACAGTGAAAATTTGTATACCTAACCCTGAAATGTACCCCACAATTTTAAAATAGAAAAAATTTTAAAGTTAAAAAAGAAGAAACTCAGAAACAAAAGAGGACTTGGATAAATGTCTACCCAAAATTCCACAGCAAATCCATAATCAGTGTTACATCAGAAACACTGCCACTCCCCAATACCACATAGAAGTCTTGACTAATGCCATAAGACAAGGAAGTTAGAAGATTTTAAAGAAGATGAAATTTTAAGTTTTAGCATATTACCTATTTCATAGAAAACCCAAGACAACAAAATTATTTTACTTTTTTTGTTTATAAAAGTTGAGAAATGCTTGTAAAATAGTAACAAAATTTTATAGATATGTCTTTGCCCATAACAACTAAACAAACTATATAATAAAAAGCAAGGTACTAGTCACTGCCACAGCAAAGTATCTATCAAATAAATATCTAGAAATCACCCTAAAACAAATATACATTTGAAGGAAAAATTAACTCTAAAATTTTAAAAACTGAGTAGAAAGCTATACTATGCTCAAGGATGAAACAAATAGTTAAATATTAATTTTTGCCCAAACTACTCTATTAATTTCATGCCATTCAAACAAAGAAATTGAGTGATATTGAATGAAATTTGATAGGTTCTTCCCACCATTTTTATGGAAGAACAGAGGATAATAAATAAGTAGGACAGAAAAATAAGAATGACTGGCTGTAACAGATGTTATAAAGTCAAATATTTAAAGATCAATTATGGATGGATAGATAGACCAATAAATAGATAATAATTAGTGCAAGAATAAACAATTAGACCAGTAGAAAAGAGCAGAGCATCTTTGTAATACAGAGATAACATAAATCAGTAGGAATGGGATGCATTAGGGAATTGATTCTCCATATAATGTGAAAAAGACAGTACATAGAGAAATACATTAAAAGAGAATATATTTGAGAACTTGGGAGTAGATAAGGAAATCATTTTTAAAAATAGACGAAATACATACCAAAAAGAGAAAAAATTGTTTCAATGCAACCATATTTCATGAAAGATTCCTGCTCAATGAAGCATGTCATAAACAAAATGTAACACTGAAGGAAGACATTCACAATATTTAAGATAGTCAAGGGAATAGTTAAAATGATATACAGGGAACTCCTATAAACCATCCAGAAAAAACTGGAAACCCATAAGTAAAATGAGCAAGGCTATGAAAAGGCAATTTACAAAAAGGAAAACCTTAAATGGCGCATAAGCATATGATGTTCAATCTCCTCATCAGTATAGTGGTGGTGTTTGTTTGTTTGTTTGTTTGTTTTGAGTTGGAGTCTCACTCTGTCACCCAGACTGGAGTGCAGTGGCCGCTCCCGGCCACCGCTGCCTCGACCTGCTGGGCTCCGGCGATCCTGCCGCCTCAGCCTTCCCGGTAGCCGGAATTACAGGCATGCGCTACCACGCCCGGCTGATTTTTTGATTTATTGTAGAGACGAGGTCTCGCTGCCCAGGCGGGTCTCGAACCCACGGGCTCAGCCAATCCACTCACCTCAGCCTCCCAAAGGCGCGGGATTACAGGCTGAGCCACCAAGGCCGGCTAATAAATAAAATATTTTTAATGTTGAGAAAAAAAATCAGAAGTGTTTTTTATAGCATAACACCATTTATGTCAACTAAAAACACACAAAAATGACAGTATGTTGTTAAGGACATATACTTAAATAAATAAACATATGAACATGAGATTGTAAAAATGTATGTTAACTCAATGAAGAGAGTGTTTATAGATAGAGTGGAATCATTGCAAAAATTGATGACAAAGGAAGAAAACACTTTGAAAGAAGATGAAACATAAGCAATGGTAAGTGTCTTTGTTTTGCATTGCTGTATAAAAATACCTGAGACTGCGTAATTTATAAAGAAAAAGGTTTATTTTGCTTGCAGCTCTGCAGGCTGTGCAAGAAGCATGGAACCAGCATCTGCCTCTGGTGGGGGCCTCAGGCTGCTTCCACTCCTGGTGGAAGGCAAAGGGGAGCTTGCGTGTGCAGAGACCATATGATGAGAGAAGGGAACAAGAGGAAGATGGGGGAGGTGCTCAGCTTTTTTTTTAACAGCTCTCACTTGAACTAATAGAGCGAAAACACACTCATTACTTTGAGGATGGCACCAAGTCATTCATGAGGGATCCACTCCCAAGACGCAAACACCTCCCACCAGGCCTCGCCTCCAACACTGGAGATCAGATTTCAGTATGAGATGTGGAGGGACTAACATTTAAACTATGATTTAAACTGAGTAAGAATCGCTGAATTCGTGCACCTGAAGTTCATCCGAGAGAATACAAAATGGTGTTTGGGTTTCATTCTAAGGCACACATCCACGTGTTAGGAGAGATAACATCTGTGAAGATTCTACTTCACCCAACTGATTTCTAGATGGGTAATGCATTCTTAAGTCCAAATAATAAACTTGCACACCCGAATGGAAGGAGAGAATGTTATTTCTGCCTTTCCCCTGTCCCACTCACCCACATAGACACATTTTTAAAAAAACCAATAAAACACTAATATTGGTATAGGAAGAAACTGCCATCCTTGAACAGTATACAACTTATCAAATTATTTTATTTTCCCCATACTTCTGCAAATGCCCAAATCTCCAAAGGAGAGTAACTCATAGATCTCAAATTCAGTCAGGGGATAAGCTTAAAATAGGAGTAAAATGAGGCATAGTTTGTCTAGAGATGTTTCCTTGGAAAACATAAACTACTCTATGCAATTATGTTTCGAATTGAAAACTGCTACAGATGGCTTACTAACACTATTAATACCATAAGACCATTATATGAAATTTTGTCATTAATTGCAAAATTCCATTGATTTTAATCTACAAAGGTAATAAATCCAGCATACACAATAATTGCTTGTATTTTTAAACCCTAGGAGATTAGACATTTTAAATCTTCTTGTCTCTACTCTTAACTAGAGAATTTAAATATTAGAAAGTAAATTTGAAGCTTCTATTTTGGAAATGAAAATACAAATTTTGTCATAGAAACATAAAAATAGATTAAATCAATTTACACTATTTACTTCAGTATAGGGTTTCTATAAAAATTGGGATATAAAGCTAAACATTAGCACAAGTAAACATCCTTCACTCAGAAATAGACCAAGTATGGTTCTCAGCTCAAATAATATTGCAACCATGATGTATTTTAAAACATATTTTTAATTGGGACTATAGCTACATCTATTTTATTATTGTTTTTATGCATTAAAATAATTTTATATAAACATTTTCAAATATACAATCACAATAATGTAAATAATTTTTATTAGGTTTTAACTTTATAACTTAACAGTAGTCAAACACAAAAGTCTCTCTTTCTTTTTTTTTTTTGAGTTGAAGTCTCACTCCTTTGCCCAGACTGGAGTGCAGTGGCCGCTCCCGGCCACTGCAGCCTCGACCTGCTGGGCTCTGGCAATCCTTCCACCTCAGCCTTCCAAGTAGGTGGAACTACAGGCATGTGCTACCACGCCCGGTTAATTTTTTTATTTATTGTAGGGATGTGGTCTCGCCAAGTTGCCCAGGTGGATCTCGAACCTGCGGGCTCAGCCAATCCACTCACCTCAGCCTCCCAAAGCACGGGATTACATGCTGAGCCACTGAGCCCGGGCTCACAAAAGTCTTAATAATAGTTCTAGAACAAACTATACTTAAGCAATGTTAAAGGATATACTAAAGAATATGATTGAGAAAAAGAAAGTGCTAAAGACTAATTAGACACTGAATTATTCCAAATTATTTTATTTCTTTAACATTTACCTGTATAATTTTGATAAATTGATACAAAAAATGTAGATTATGGTTCTGTCTGGGAGGTAAGATTATAGGAGATACTTAATTTTCACCTTTATGCTTTTGTATATTTTTCATATTGCTTTCCTTGGGTATATACTTCTCTTTTACTCAGAGGAACAAACCTTAAAAGTAAAATAAAGAGGACCTTGACTGCGAGCAATATTGTTAACCAGATAGAGTACAGATCCCTGAAAATTATAGATAAAGTATTTTTTTTTAAATTACATTTTAAAATGCATGGCTAAGAATTTTTTAAAAGAGAAAATAGAATAAGATACTGAACAAAAAGAGAGTAAGTTAGGGTTGAATGAGTGATAACCTTACTAACACACATTCCAATTTCTAAGGGAAGTTTATTAAAATATTGATTAATGTAAAGCATAGTTAACTATGCATGTTAAACATTAACATTGTACTCTAAGCTCTAAAAAAAGCAGACTGCTCATTTTCATAGCAGTTTTTAAATAGTTTTAGTATCATCTCACGGTATGATAGAACTATCATTGCATACTGATGAAGAAATTGTGCATTATACACATAAATGGTGCTGAGACAATTGGGTGGTCATATGGAAAAAAGAATCAAATTGAATCTCCTCCATATATCTCAGAAATCAATTTCATGCAAACAAAACCATGAGATATTACTTCACACACATTCAAACACTTAAAATTAATAAATCTGACAACATCAAGTGTGAGTAAGAATGTGAAAAAACTAGAACATGACTAGAACATATGACTGGTAGGAATACAAAAATAGCATACATACTTTTGAAATATTTTGATAGTTTTTATAACACTAAACATTAACTTTCCATTCCTAGATATTTTCCCAAGAAACATAGTCATATGTCCATACAACAACTTGAATACAATGTTCATGGCAACTTTTTACACAATAGTCAAAAGAATTGGAAACAGTCTATTAACAGGTAAATGGATACATAGATTGTGGATTCCACATAATGGAATGAAATGGGATTTGGCAAATAGGATATAAAAGAAAATAACTACCGCTACATACAACAACATGGGTAAATTTCAATTACATTATGCTGAATGAATTGTCAGATGCAAAATAATACATACCATAAACTTCTATTTATATGAAATTCTTAGAAAATGCAAAACTAATTTCTGGTTATTCAACAGATCCAGTGGTTGGTTGGAGCCAGGTGAACTGGGAGAAATTGAATGCAAAGGAAACTTTTTGAGGTGATGCAAATATTTTACATATTGATTGTGGTAGTGGTTACAAGTATACACATTTGTCAAAACAAAAACTGTATACTTTAAGTGGGTATATTTTATTATACACAAATTGAACCTCAGTAAAATGTGTGTATATAACTTTCTATGTGTACATATGCATATAATTTTTATATAGATTGAAAATTTTAATGTTAAAAACAATACCTTGAATGCTTTCTAGAAAAAAAAAGAGAATAGCTCTATGTTTTCTGGATAAAGAATGATTTTTAAACAAATTCCAGGAAAAAAAGATAATATATTTGACTACATTAAAATTATGAACTTCTTTTATTCTATTATACATCAGAAAGAGTGATAAGAAAAACTATACCCAAGGAAAAGATATTTGAAACATAAAATCCCAAAGAATTGTATCCAACATGATATTCTTAGAAAATACAAAGCTAATTTCTGGTTAGTCAACAAATCAGACACTTGTAAAACTTCTATGAATCAAAAAAGACAACCCAATTGAGAAATAAGATAAAAATAAGCAATTCATGTAAGTGCAAATATGACTGGCTAATAAACATATAAATACATGAAAAGATGTTAAACCTCTTTAGAGACGTTCAAATTAAAACAACTTGACAGCATTTCACACCCACCAGATTTATAAGAATGAAAGTGACAATGTTAGGTACAAGGCAGTCTTTTATTTACTACTGGTAGGAATCTAACTGGAAAAAGTATTTTTAAAACTATTTAGCATTCATTACCCTGTAAAACTGAATATGTCCATATCCTGTGACTTAGGAATTCTACAGCAAAATATTGCCAATAATTAATAGCAGTAGGTGATTTGGAGATATTAATTTTCTTTAGAGCAGTAGTTGGTTCTCAAACCTTAGCCTGAATCAGAATCCCCCAGAAGGGTTTATAAAAACACAGATAGATTTCTAGGCCCATCGCAGTTTCCGATCCAGTAGCTCTGGGATGGGGACCCTGGAACTGTCATTTCCAACAAGATCCCAGGTGATGCTGAGGCTACTGGTTGGAGAACCACACTTTGAGAACCACTGTTCTAGAGTACCATGCTGCCCCAGATTTATATCTAAACACAAACATGTAGTAAATGATTTATTTTGCTTAAGAGATCGCCTGTAATATTTCAAGAAAAAACATTGTCTCTGAGCAAAAACAACAAAACAGAAGAAACAATAAAATAAGTTTACTTCAAAAAGGAGCGTACCTCAAAAGAACTGACAGCCTCTTTGAATTCAATTCACAGTAGATACTCCAACTACGTTATTTGCTTTTTAGTCCTAGAATCTGAAATAGGACACTAATGCTTTACCAATGGCACCAAATTAATCAATCTTTTTCTAATTGGGAGACTTTTCTTTCAATATTTCTAGTTTCTTACTAACCTGCACACTGATTTTATACAATAGTGAATAAATTATGCAAGAGATCTAATTATACCTATTTTTCAGAAGACAAGATGTGTAAACCATCAACTTAAATAGCAAGAAATGAACATCTGATTTTAATTTACTTTCTCTGAACATCAAGGAAAAGAAGAAAATTCCAATTACAGTTTATATTTGAAAAATCTAGTACAGACTGACAACTTCTAAACAATTCATTTCAAAAACAATTGTTTTGCAATTCCCAAAGATATTTCCTTAGGGATTTTCCATGACAGCTTTAAAATCATAAAATTATTCATAATTGTACAAGGTATATAATGTTGGACCAGACTTGTCATTTATGTTATGGCATCATTAAGTAATTTCATTACAATTTAATAGCTGTCTATGACTAATAAAGAAAAATATGTGATTATTCAACGAAGTTTGAGATTTTTAGCAAGAATAATTTTATGAAAGGAAATTTCATATGTATAAGCCTTACATGCATCTGAATGTAAATTTATTTGTATGAGATGCCAGTAACTAGTCAATCCAAAATTATCGTAATTATCATCTATAGCTAATTTCCACTAAAAAGATAAATAAAACTATATGAGATTCTATAAACAAATAGTAATTGCAATAATTATTAATAGTGTCATAACTGAGAAAATAATTTCATGTTATTAAATCAATGAGGAAAGAGATAAGCCTGAATATGTATATGAGAGTTGGTAAATAGATAATAGTAAAGAGGTAAAACAAAAAAGAAATTTAAGGAATTGTTTAGCTGAGGACATTTCTCCAGATCTAAAAATGATGGCAGTGAATAATAGCACATTATCAAAGCTAAGATATGCCTCATACTAAATAATCTAGAATAGACTGATTCACTCCTCTAACGCTGAGGTTTTCATGTCATAAAACCTTCCTGTCCAAAATTAACCTTCCTGTCCAAAAGTGAATTCACTCCTCAAAGGTGTCTAGTTTAGGAGGAAAGAGAACACTGAGCTCCATCCCTGATCTACTTAGCCAGCCTTGTCTCCTCCACCCAACCAGAGGGGCTACCTTTTTCTACTTCACACAAAGGGACCATAGAAATTAGTAGCAACCCTATTCATAGAGCCTATCCCTGTTCATAGAGCCTGTTTTAAGAATTAGAGGAGGAATAGAATGTTGGTTACCAAAGGCTGGGAAGAGGAGAGGAGAGAAAGGGATGAAGAGAAGATGATTACTTAATGGTAACAAAAACATAGTTCTTTTAATAGATAGAAGAAATAAGTTCCAGTATCCAACAGTACAATAGGGAGATTATAATTAACACTAATTTATTGTATATTTTGAAGTAGCTAGAAGAGAAGAATGAATGTTCCCAACACAAAGAAAAGACACGTTTGAGGTGATTGGGTATTCCAATTACCCTGATTTTGTCATTATAATTTGTATTCATGTATCAAACTGTCACAGCATGTACCTCAAAAATATATACAACTATTACATATCAACAAGAAAAACTTTTAAAAAATTAAACGAAGTAATGTATGTCAAACTATTAGTGTAGTGACAAGCACATAATAAGTACTTAATAAATGTTAACTATTATTGAAATTGATCCCATCCTCAGAATCTATCTTAGAGTCTCATTCTGTCACTCAGGCTGGAGTGCAGTGACACTGTCACAGCTCACCACAGCCTTGACCTTCTGGGTTCAAGCAATCCTTCCACCTCAGCCTCCTGAGTAGCTGGGACTACAGAAGCATCCCACCATGCTTAGCTAATTTTTTTATTCTTTGTAGAGACAAGGTCTTGCTATGTCACCAGACTGATCTCATACTTCTGGTCTCAAGCAATCCTCCTGCCTCAGTCTCCCAAAGTTCTGGAATTACAAGCATGAGCCATCACGCCTGGCTAGTCCTCTTTCTAATGAAGTTATCTCAAAACTATAACAACTCATTACTGATTTTCTCTTCTTGTCAATCATACAGTATACAAAAAACTCCCAAAACCAGAATTATCTTTTGGAGGGTGGGTCCCTTGTAATACAGGCTTCCCCCACTAGGTAAATATTCTAGGAACCCATTGGCATCAGTGTACCAACTAGCATTGTTGTGAGAGGTTGCATTCAGCTTTAGATAATTTTTTTGAGATTCTTTAAATGTGTTTGCCCATTTCATGATGGGTGATTTATAAGTGTACCTGCCACACTGTGCTGAAAGTTTAGCAGTTTTTGACCAAAAGCACCATGACCCCCATGCCTCACCTTCCTATCCACACAAGGGACTTTTTGTTTGTTTCCCCAATGAAAAAAAAGTCTTCAAAGGGAAATGTTTTGCTGATGTGGAAGAGGTGAAACAAACACTGCAGAAGCATCAAAAATGATGAGTTCATAAACTGTTTTGAGCAGTGGAAAAAGTGTCTCAATAGATGTATTGCATCAAATGGAGAGTACTTTGAAAGTGACGAAGTTTAAACATGTAAAAATAAGTACACAATTTTTAATAAATAAATTCCAGGGTTTTGGGGATACACCTTGTATATCTGAGCTACATACTTTTTATATTTTCTGTATTCAAATTGTAAAAAAAAACCAAAAAAACATTTTTTATTAAGATCTGTGAATTAGTGCTATTAAAATATTATCATGGTCAGAAGGATTTTTAAGACTGCCAGTTAAAGAAATTGTTCTCTCTCTGGATCTATAAAATAGGAAATTTCAACTTCTCGGAGTGATGCAAAGATTCTATATCATGATTGTTATATTAGTTATATGACTGTATACACTAGTGAAAAACTTAATTTGTTCCCTTTAACTTAGTACCTTTTAACTCAATAAAGTTGATTTTTTAAAAATAAAATAAAGCCGGGCTCGGTCGCTCAACCTGTAATCCCAGCACTTTGAGAGGCCAAGGCAAATCGATTGCCTGAGCTCACAGGTTCGAGACCAGTCCAGGCTACTTGGCAAGACCTCATCTCTACAATAAATTAAAAAATTAGCCGGGCATGGTAGCGCGTGATAGGGTACAGACAGGCAGGGTAAGGGTAGAGAGGCGCGCAGGGAGGCGAGCAGCACTGCCAGGGCTGGCAAACTGGAGGTGCGCGCCGGCAACCCAGAGATCTAAGTAGATTGCAAAGAATTGCGACACACAAAAAGGTTAAGAAAGAAACGTTTATTTAAAAGTAAATTAGAGAAAGAGAAGGAAGAGAGAAGATTCACCTCCCCAAGGTGGGGAATGGGGACCAAAACCAGGAAGCTGGCAACAGCCATGGCTCAAAGAGCACATGGCCACACCAGACTCTAGCAAGGCAATGGCCCCTGGTTGCTTGTGGTTGAGTCCTTTTAACCATTCCCCTAGACAAGGGAGGACCATTAAGGTGATTGGGTGGAGGTCTGCTTCCACGTCATCACAAAGGGGCAGGCAAGCGCAGGTACTGATGATGTCAGGTGACAGACAGCAGGCAGATGGGTGGGTTAGTCACATGATTGCTGCCATGGTGGGGCTTCTTTGTGTCATGTAGGTTAGCCCTTGGGGGGAGTGATTCCTGCAAGAGACTTGTTAGACATTTGCAATTCACAAATTCCTTGACCAAAAGTGGGGTGGTCGTTTGGGTTGTCCTGATCTTGTATCTGAAGGAGATTTGTCTAAGGGGGACGGGATAGGCTGCTGTTTGTCCTGCAGTAGAATGTCTAAATGCTTGCTAATGGTTACACTGAGGCAAAAAGACTAAGAATAGCTAAGTTTCTTCTAGGTTTCTATAGGTAGCTTTCAGCGCACACCTGTAGTTCTGGCTACTTGGAAGGCTGAGGCAAAAGGATCACAAGAGCCCAGCAGGTTGATGCTGAGGTGGCTGTGAGTATGCGTGCCATTGCACTCTAACCTGGGTGACAGAGTGAGACTCCAACTCAAAAAAATAAAATGAAAGAAATACTCAGGAGTTCTAAGATTCTTTTGTGCCTGAAAAAAACATAGGCGAACCTAAGATCTGTTTCCTTTGTCACCCTAGCTTATCATCTGCTTCCTACTTTGAATATGGTCATGTGTGGACTTGATTTCTAGACATTTGGCAGCCATTTTGTGACCATGAGGTCATAAACCTCAGAAGGGAAGCAGGGGAATTACAGAGATGACAGAGGAGGGAAAAGACATAAAACATCATGTTTGTTATATTAGTTATATGACTGTGTGCACTGGTGAGCACTTAATTTGTTCCCTTCAACTTAGTACAACTCAATAAAGTGGGTTTTATTACAACAGTGAGCTGTCAAAGCAACTACTCTTTCTATGCTTTTTGTTAATACAATAGGCAAAGCTCTCATATTTGACCATTCTGTGATTTTCAGCATAAAACATTTTTATAAGCACCATACTCAGAGGGAAATTTCTCACTACAGCATTATGTAGAGAACATCAGGTACTACAATGAAAACATTCTTCAATTATAAAGTGGTGGCTATTTACTGTGGTATGCTTTTCTTCTGAAAACAATATGCTTCTGGGAATTTGTCTCTCCCACTGGATAGATGGTCCAACCCTCATTAGCATGTGTATATTAAACAAAGTTTTGTTTTTACTATAAATAAGTAAATAGTTCATCTTAGCCCCCTCAGCAATAAATATACTTTTTACTATCTGGAGAAATACAAGAAACCTTCCTACATCATTTCCTCAAAGCTACAACAGAAGCTGGCTTCTAGTCTTTCAAATCTAGCTAGAGATGTCTCCCCTGAACTTTTCAGCACTTGGCCCCCAATAATATGGTGAGTGTGCAGAGTTGTGTATGTCTGAGTGCTGATGCTGGTATGACAACTAATGATTAAAATTTGAAATGTTTGAGGTTTTTAGACTCATGTCTAAGCATACATACAGAACTTGTTATAAACAATTTATGATTTCAAGTTTAAAAGAAATACTATAGTCTGTTCCTAGTTGAAACTTCATGTTTACCTTCCCACCTACCTCAAATTCTCCCCATCCTTGGGATCCCTCTGAGAGCCTTCTTTATAATAAAGTTATCTCAAACTGTGATAACACATACTGATTTTCCCTTCTCTTCAATCATATGGTAATATCTGAGCTATGCACTTTTGCATTTTGACAATTTCATATTTTATTTCATTTTCAAATAAGATTCTACCCCACCAAATACAGTGTAAAATGCTAGGCATGTAAGTAAGTATTTGGTAAACACTTGTCTTTGAAACTATTACTTTTCATCATCTATCTGGTAATGGGTCACATGGTAAATATACAATGTTAAACTTATATCTGTTACTTAAATTAAAATATTAGATACTAAATTAATGATATTAACATCTTTTCATTTTAAAATATCAAACGTGCAAAATATTGATCATCCAAATAAAACATTGGGTTTCTCCAGGGTATGTGACTAATATATTAAATATGCACCACAGTACATTTTAACTATGTAAAAGATTTAAAAATTATAATTTCTTATATTTGCATCAAGAACTGCATGAGACAAATATTATTATGCCTTCTGACATAAGAAAACACTGAAGCCACAAGAAAAATAACTGGACTTTCCTAAATCTCAGCTTTCTGGTCTCTCTTAGAGACAGAGCTGCAGAAATAGGATTATTCCATCATTCTATGGAAGACCACATTCTCAAGGAAAAAAAAAAACCACACACACACACAACAGACAAGAAACTATTGGCTAGTGATAAGTTGAAATCAACCTAATAGATTGTATAATCCCTTAGATACTTTCAATTCTTAAAACCTATGCCATTCTTTATCATAAAGCATGATTAAAATGAATGTGCAAAAAGAAATAGAAACTAGAAAAATAATCCTATATTCTCAAGGTGATGATGATACATTCAGAAGTAAAGTCACAAATTTCAATATTAATAGTCCTGGTACAAATTAAACTGGTAAATGTTTAATGTTAAAGCACGTGTGCCTATTACTGGAGAAAACTGTGAAACAGAGGTGATGTGCTCCAATATACACATCAACGATCCTCCCCATCTGGAATGATTTCTGTTCAAAAATACAACTAATCAAAAAGCTGTAAATAGCATAATGCCTATATTAAGTGTTTGTTTTCTCCTTAAATTCTAACCATTACTTCATCCTCCTCAAGAGATTATTTTGTATCTAATTTTCTTCTTTCCACAACTTCTAAAACTAAAAGCTACTACTCTTCTCTAAGAAGAGACTTAAGTCAGTCTCTCTCCTCTCCCCCTCTCTCTCTCTCTCTCTCCCCCTCCATACCCCAGAACCTTCTCTTCCACCTCCAGGTTGTCTTCTACTCTGCCTGTCCTTAGGTTCCATCATTCAAGTCTTCTTTTGTTTTCTGCCTCTCTTCCTCCCTCTCTACCATTCAAGATCTTGAAAGAGTAGTTCATACTTGCTCCTTCCTCTGGACTGCTCACTCCCTTTTACTCCACAGAAACCTGTGCTAACTACCACACCCAAACTGCTCCTTTGAAGATTTCTAATGGCCTCTTCATCACAAAATTCTACAGCTATATCTCAATTCTCATTTTTCTAGTTCTCTATGCAATCTTTCATAGTCTCGTCAACTTATTTTCTAGTACTCCCTCTTCCCAGAAGATCATCACTGTCCTGAAAGTCTGATCTAATGCTGGTCCTTGTGCTGCTGCTTCAGTACCTTGATCCTCCTCTGCTCCTTTCACTTCTCCTCCTGTCCTCCTGGTATTCTGGGTATTTTAATCCAATCTCATGGAATCAAATATCATCACTATGCAGAAGACTCCCTGATACATGTCTCATCTCTCTCTTCCCAGCCCAGACCTCTTCTTTGCAAGCTTGCCTCTTTCTTGGTCAACTCAACTTTCAAATATTCAGTCCCTTTATACTCTGGGAGGTTGGAGAGATTGAGAAATACATGCAATAATGTTTCGCTTTTCAAAGATCTCTATAAACATAACTACAGAATATCTCTGCTTTGATTTATATGAAACATGATCAGCTGATATGCTTAAAGATGACACCATCTTCCTATCACTAGACCTATCATCCTTTCCCTCACCCATTAGAGTTGTTCATGATTTTCATTAATGGTACAGCTATTATTGCCTGTTTGAACTCTGCAAAACAACTCCTTTGCTTCCCACTTACACTCAGTTTTGGAATCTACCCTTCTACTTTATTCCCAGGAGTGCCTAATTCAGGTCATCACTATCTCAGGGAGCAGGGCAGCAGAGAAATTAAGAATACAGGCACCGCACTAAGAACGCACTGATATCACATCTTATAGAGGCACATAACAGGGGAAAAGCAGTGATGAAACACAAAGTAATAAAAGTGGCAACATTCACAACCAATTCCTTAAAACTTAGGACAGACAAAGATCAAGACAGTTGGCAGGGTCAATTCTTACCAAAATAGTGCAACTTACACACTATACAAAAAACGAATATTCAGAATCTACAAGAAACTCAAACAACTCAACAATACAATAACAAATAACCCCATTAAAATTGGACAAAGAACATAAACATTTTTCAAAAGAAGACATACAAATGGCCAGCAAGCACATAAAAAATGCTCAACATCAATAATCATCAGAGAAATGCAAATTAAAACTATAGTGAGATACCATCTCACACCAGTCAAAATGGCTATTATTAAAAAGCCAAAAAAATAGCAGATGTTGGGAAGGAATGTGGAGAAAAGGGAATACTTATATGAGGGAGGACTCAAGAAAAACCGGAATTACCTTTGGAGGGTGGGTCACTTGTAATACAGACTTCCCCTGCTAGGTAAGTGCATCGGCATCAGTGTACTAGCTAGCATTGTTGTGAGAAGCTGTATTTGGCTTTAGTGAATTTTTTTTTTTTTTTTTGGAGATTCTTTCAACACGTTTGCCCATTTCATGATGGGTTATTTATGAGTGGACCTGCCCACACCACCACGCTGATTGTTTGGCAATTTTTACCAAAAACATCATGACTCCTGTACCTTACCCTCCCTATCACCTGATCTCACCCCCAAAATATTTTTTTTTGGTTGCTCTGGATTAAAAAAACTCTTCAAAGGGAAATGTTTTGCCAATGTAGAAGAGGTAAAACAAAAACTGACAGAAGCACTGAAAGTCATCAAAACTGACAAGTTCAAAAGCTGTTTGGAGCAGTGGAAAAAGCATCTCAATCGTATCAAATGGAGAGTACTTTGAAGGTAACTGATGTTTAAACATGTAAGAATAAATATACAATGCTTTACAAATAAATTCTGGGGTTTTTTTGGGTTTCCCCTAGTACACTGTTGATGAGAATGTAAATTGGTACAACCTCTATGGAAAACAGTATGGAGATTTTTCAAGCTACGATTCAATCCAGCAATCCCACTACTGAGTATCTACCCAAAGGAAAAAAAAATCATTATGTCAGAAAGATACTTGCACTTGTATGTTTAATGCAGCACTGTTCACAATAGTAAAGCTGTGGAATCAACATAATTGTCCATCAACCGATGACTGGATTAAAAATGCAGGATATAGATACCATGGCATATACTATTCAGTCATTAAAAAAGTGAAATCATGCTTTTTGCAGCAACATGGAGGACATTATTTTAGATGGAATAACTCAGAAACAGAAAGTTAAATATTGCATGTTCTCACTTATAAGTAGGAGCTAAACAATAGGTACACATGGACATACAGAACAGAATAATGAACACAGATGACTACAAAAGATGGAAGGATGAGGGGGTGGTGAGGGATGAGAAATTACCTACTGGTTACAGTGTACACTAGTTAGGTGATACTTATAATAAAAGCCTAGACTTCCTCACTGTGCAATATATCCTTGTTACATAACTGCACTTGTACCCTCTTCATCTATTTTTCAAAAAAATTTTTTTTGTTTTTTTGAGTTGTAGTCTCATCTGTCGCCCAGGCTGGAGTGCAGTGGCACACTCACGGCCACCCCAGCATCAACCTGCAGGGCTCTGGTGATTCTTCCGCCTTAACCTTTCCAAGTAGCCAGAACTCCAGCTACTCACTACCACACCTGGCTAATTTTTTTATTTATTGGAGAGACGAGGCCTTGTCGAGGTGCCTGGGCTGGTCTCAAACCCACAGGCTCAGGTAAGCCACTCACCTTGGCCTCCCAAAGTGCTGGGTTTACAGGCGGAGCCACTGAGTCCGGCCCCCAAAATTTTTTTAAAGAAAACAGAAGAAGCCCTATTTTTTTTAATTTTACAAATGAAATTAAATAAATTGATAGAAGGAAGTCTTATCAAAATAGGACTCTAACAATCACTAGGGAAAGCATTTTAGTTACACAATTCTCACCAGTGAAAAAGGGGAAAAATGGGGAAGAGCTGGAAGTGAGAGAAGGGGACATATCCACTTCTCCACCGTGTGAGGTTCAGAATGCAGGCCATTTTCATCATCTTTTTTATTAGTACTCACAACAATTGCTTTGCACCCTAGAGTCTCTCCCCAGAACCTAGCCTATACATAACAAGAATTCAAATATGTATTGAAGACTATTAAGAAACCACAACTAATATTTGCTAAACACCTTTCAAGGACTATGCACAGAAAAGCTCACCTCACATATGAGTATGTGAAGAAATTATCTGTATGTTAGAATTATTTCATTCTACTTAGATAAGGAAAATGAAGCTCCAAAGATTGAGCCTCAGTATCCCACAATTCATAAATGATTGCGTTAAAAGTAAAACCCACTGCTACTCAACATGAAAGTTCCTACTCTTTCCACCATGTCATACTTAACAATTCTTTGATGATACTAAAAGGCATTATGAGAAGTCCTCTCAGGCCTCACCAAGGCTCTAATGTTTGCATGAAATTTCTTCATGAAATGTACAATTCTTCTTGAAATTCATAAAAGTAAAGTTACTGACTAGGAAGAGAGAGTTAAATTTAAGCTACTTTTATTCTTCTTATTTGTACAAAGGAACAGAGAAGGGGTTGAATCAATGATTGAGTATAAAAGAGAACGGGAAAATGGTGAGAGACTCAAAGCATCTAAGATACCTACTTAACATACTTTATCATTTTGCCTAAGGCCAGCCCTGAATTATCATTTCCAAATATCCTAGAAATAAGACTTATCTCAAAGAGCCAGCAGTCTTCATTAAATATAGATGAACAGGAAAGAGAAGATGTGAGAATAGAATAACCCAACTCCTACTTGCCCAAGGCAAAAACGCGGAGAAAAACAACATAAGATTTTTTTTTCTCTGACCTATGACATAACTCATGCATATCGGCTCTCAAGAATTTAAGACCATCATGTTGAAATGTATCATGGTAAGTATCTAGTGTGAATTACTCAAACCCAACCACCCCCTTCATCTCTACTACTTTATGTAGAAAACAAAATAAAACCAAAGCATGGTGGTTCTCTTTGAACTAATGCCTGACCATGTACTAATTACACATTGGAACAAGTAATTTATTCTCTCTCTCAGTTTTCTTTTCTGTAAATTGTAATAATAGGACTCTTGTTATTAAGTGATTTGTTAAATATAGTGACAGAAAAGTGGCTAGCACATGGTAAACACTGAAATGTTAATTATCATTATTCCCATGCCTAGAAAATTCTGTGAGGGCAGAGATGTTCGTCTGTTTATTTATTGCAATATCCCCTTGAGCCCATAAAGTGCCTATCATAGAGGCGGTGCTAATAAATTTGTCAGAGTGAATTTTTAAAAAGTAAAGAAAAAGTTTTTTTTGCCTGAGATTCTAACAATATAAGCAAAAATGAAGTTGCCTTCATAAGAAGCCACTTGCCCAATCACTTCTACTCTCACTCTACCATATTATTCTGCTTTAAAGTTCTCTGGGGTAACAAGTCTCTGTTTTCATAATGAGAAGTGTCAAAGGCAGGTTGGGCCCACCTCCTCATTCACCGTCTTGGAACTTAATGTCTCCCATCTGTTCATCAAGTTGATCACATCAGTCACAATCTCTAGGGAAAAAAAACATTGCTTTCATATAGAGTTCTGACTTTTATGAGAGAATGCTGGAGGCACTAAAATGAGATTAATTAATGAAAATGAGGTCATCATAATTACTTGCATTTATAGATCCCTGTATCCCTGACTGGCCAGGTGTATAATGGGCAGTCACTTCATGGCTTGCAACCCCAATGTCGGGAAACTCTCACAATGAATGCAAATGTGACTTTACCTGCCTCCTGGGGTAATACAGCAGGTAATTAACAAATGTTCATAAAGTACTTAGAAAGAGATAATGGTGCTATATAAATGTGACAGATTATTGCATCATGAAACTTAAAATCATAATCAACTCTAAGATGGATTAATTGGAAAGGTAACAAAAACTTTATGAGAGACTCCTTTCAGGGGAATATCACAAAAGAATTGCTTTTCTGTGGCTGATAAATCAATATAGACCCTTCACCCCTCACCTACACCGCTTGAGGAAAGGGGATGATAAGTAGCTACATGCTTGTAACTGAACAGGAGGAAAAAAATGAATATTGATAAGAAGGAGTCAAATCACTCCCAATCCAGAATTAATTTACAACTTAAAAAGTCTGGCTTGAATCCGGGTTAAAATTCTAGGGTGCCACAAACACAATTTTTATGGAAGTGACACACAGAACCACATAGGAGGCAGCATGCACTTTAGAGAAGAGCAGGCGCTCCAGCACTGACCTCTCGCAAATGTGTCTCTCCAATCTGAACCACTCATTCCCTGTATCTTGCTTATTGTCTCCATTTGGGCAATAACAAGCATCTCATACTCAGTATGTCCAAAATCAACCTCCGGATCCTCCCAGAAAAATTGCTACCCTCTCTAGTCCTCTCATTCTCTGCAAATAGAAACTGTTTTTCCAGTCGCCACAGCCTAAAACCTGAAACTTATGAATCTCCTTATCTTATATCTTTCATCCAACCTGACATAAAACTTTCTGGCTCCATTTTTAAAACATATCCAGAATCGAACTATATCTCACCACCATTACTCCTACTACTCTGGTCCAAACCACTATCTCCCCTAGACTGGGTTATTGAAATAGTCTCCTGAATTGTCTCTCTGCTTCTTCCCTTGCTCTCCTTTAGTATGTTTCTAGAAAGTCAAATCATGATATTCCTGTGCTCAAAAGTCTGAGATGACTTCCCAACTTGACTCTGACTAAAAGCCAGAGTCTTTCTAAGAGCTCCTAAGAACCTACACGATCTGGCCCCCTCATCTTCCCTGAGCTCACCACCTATGCTCCTATGACTCTTCCTTCCTTCCTCCCCCCTGCAGCTCTAGCCACAGTGGCCTCCCTACTGCCCTTAGACTGAGGAAGACATGCACTTGCTTCAGGACCTTTGCACTTGCTGCTCCTACCTTCCTGACATTCACAGTTGCCTGCTCCCTCACCTCCTTCCCATCTGTACTCACAAGTTGCCAACTCAAGAAGAATCACCCAAGCCTATCTTCTCCTTTCTGAAAGCACAGATCTCACCTCCACCCTGATTGTCTCTATATTCCTTCTCTGCAATTTTTCTTCTTGGTACTTATCATCACATGGCATTGCCTGTTTATACATTTATTTTCTCTCCACTTCCATCAGAATATATTCTCTACATGAGGGCAGTCATTTTTGCCAATTTCTTTTTTGTTGTAGTTCACTGCTATTTCTAGCATCTGACATACAACAAACACTAACTAACACGAATTTATTTTTCTGCCACTTTACTGGTTCTTGAAATTCCAAGTACCAGAATTATTGCACTAATAATCTGTGCTACATGGTCACATGGTGCCGGGCACAGTGGCGCATGCTTATAATTCCAGCACTTCAACACTTTGGGAGACCAAGGTGGCAGGACTGCTTGAGCCCAAGAATTTGAGACCAGCCTTGACTCTACAAAAAAATCAAAAAATTAGCCAGGCGTAGTGGCGCGCACCTGTAGTCCCAGTTACTCAGGCGGCTGAAGCGGAAGGATCACTTGAACCCAGGAGTTCGAGTCCATGGTGAGCTGTGATAATGCCACTGTACTCCAGCCTGGGTGACAGAGGGAGACCCCAGTTCAAAAAAGTAAAAAATTAAAAAATAGTCACATGGTACCATCAAGTAAAGATACCAGGAATGTAGTTGGCCCACTCTCAAACACCCGAATATACAAGTTCTGGGCATGAAAATATTAAAGAGTAAAGTCAGAATTTGATTTTTCCCATAGTTATTAATATTGAATACCAGCCTTCTAATCATAAAATGCAAGGCTGGCTTTTACTCATGAATCAGGCTGGAGGGGAAGAAATCAAACCAAGATGCACATTTCATACTCTGGCACCATCCCTTAGATATAAGAGACAGTTTTGTTGAACAGCTAAAACAATGTTTTTAATGTGTAAATTCTAAAAGAAAATTAAAACTGGCAGCTACTTGATGTTTAGCAAAAAATAAAAATAAAAGAAAGAAAAATGCCTCCTGTTCAGCAATCGTTAAGATCTAGAGCTGCAGTAATTCCCTCTAATAAAAAATAATTTATGATTTTCTGAGAGCTGAAAAAAGGATGGTGCACCTGAGCCTCTGATTTATAAAAAATGCATTTCCAGCTCTTTTTAAAAAATGCATCTTTATTTCAGTTTTACAGTTCTTCAGTCAAAGCAAATCATAATAGTAAGTCCTTTACAAGATGGTAAAGACTACAGAAGGGAAAGTAGATATTCTAAATTGTGAGAAGAAAGGGGTAGGCGGATACAACCATCATGGAAGGCCCACAGGTGTGACACAGTGGCCTTCCGAGACCACCCAACCTGAAGTGCTCTCCCAGCATCTCCCAGTCATTCCATTTTAATTGCTGGCAGATAAGTCATCCCTTTCTTACCATGCATATCTGTCTGTGATTCTAGAAACTCCCAAAGACAAGAACCTGTCTCTGGTTGGTCAATGTCCTCACGGTGGTCGGAATGATACCCAACCAAGAGCAGGTGCTGAATACAAATCTGCTGAATGAATGAATAAATGCATTAAAATTCGAATTTTTTTCGCTCTTACACTATGCCCAAGCTGGAGGTATAATTCCAATCCTTGTTAATTAATGCATTAATCTGAAGCACTAAGAAGATTTGAGAGAAACACAAACTTTTCTAAGGTCTAAATTATCCATGTAAAAATCAGTGCCATGTACAAGAGAGTCTTGTTAAATATAAACTCATCCTTCCTGCCCTCCCCAGCTCCCAATACAATAAATGAAACGTACATTTCTGTTGGCTTCTATTTGCTGGTGACATTTAGTTTTAATTCAAACCAGTCTTCATAAATTCTGGTACTCTGCACAACATCTTAAATGGCTCTATTCTCTATTCAAAATCATCCCTCTCACTCCCAGAATTGTAGTAAATAGATCTTCTAAAAGGGAAATAAAACTATTTCAACAACAGGCCTATTTCAGCAGTTTTTCAAAAGGTATTTCTTTCATTCCCTTGGTGAGAGCTTTCGTTTTATGCTTGGAAAGTTGTGTTATATATACATGTATTTTAGTCCAAATGGATGTGGCTTTTTGTTGTTGTTATTGTTGATTTTGGCTTTTCTATTTTCCACTTCAGTATGTTTTCAAAAGCAAACTTAATATTTCTCTTATTCCTCCATTTGTGAGTCTCCATTATTGAACCCATTTCTCTTTTAAAGAAAGGATACTCAGGATACTCTGATTTATATTTTCCCCAATGGAAAAATATCAAACTTATAGAAATCAGAATATTTATAGTACATAATAATCTTAAATAACCTTTCAATTTTCTATACAACTTTTCAGGAGCGACTTATATTTAAAAAAAAAAAAAAAGAAAGAAAGAAAGAAAAAGAAAACTCTCCTAACTTTTGTCTTTCCCCTAAATATCGATCAGGGGCCCTCAGAATTATATCTAGCCAGAGACAATTCCATGCTATCTCCACAAAGCTGGGAGGGATTTCTGGGAAGGAGGAAAATACTTCAAGAGCATAGTTGTTTTTCTTCTCTAATAAACAGCTTCAGTAACACCAATCCCTCTCACCAGCCCCAAGCCCCACAATAACTTCAAAATTGCAGAGGAACTTAATTTCAACTCATTCTAAGAATATAGTTAGAATCTACAGAAAATGTGTGTACAGAAGGGTCTATCACATTATTCTATTATAGTAGCAAGAATATACACAAACATGTACCCATAATGAAGAGGAAAAGACTGGAATGAAATAAAACTATTTAGCACTACAATATATCTCACAATGGAGAAATCATAAATTGCCTAATAATTCTATTCTTGTTTTCCTCTTTTTCCTTTCTTTCTATTTCTAACTTTTTGCAGTCAATCTGTATTATATTAAAAATCAAAGTTAACCGGGCTCGGTGGCTCAGCCTGTAATCCCACGCCTTTGGGAGGCTGAAGTAAGTAGATTGCCTGAGCCCGCGGGTTCGAGACCTGCCTGGGCAGCGAGACCTCATCTCTACAATAAATCAAAAAATTAGCCAGGCATGGTGGCGCACCTGTAGTTCCAGCTACTTGGAAGGCTGAGGCAGAAGGATCGCCAGAGCCCAGCAGGTCGAGGCTGCGGTGGCCGGGAGCGGCCACTGCACTCCAGTCTGGGTGACAGAGTGAGACTCCAACTCAAAAAAAAAAAAGGAGGAAAAAGAAAAACACTCCCACTAAAGGATAACCACTAACAAGTTTGTTGACACAAAAAGGAAGAGGAAGAATGCTTCTTCAACTCTGGAGAACTTATCTTTTTATAACCTTCACCCATTGTTCTATTTGTTTTGTTTTGTTTCATTCATTTTAGACGCCTAGGGAGTATGTGTGATTTCTGATTGATTACAGTATCAGTCAGCATGATCAATAACTGCTCTTCTAGCCAAATCTTTTAACAGATGAGCATCAAATTACAGTTTTTTCAGAAGCATTAAAAAAAACTTGCCTAATGCTGTATTGTTCCTAATTTTTATTTATTCTTTATAAAAATGTGTATCAATCTTGTCACCTAACACATTAACACATTTCAGTTTTGTTTCTCTTTTCAATCCCTGTCTACAGACATGTCTATCTGATGTAGTTGTTAACATGATGAAAGATTTTTCATTCTGCTCTCTTTATTTAATTTTGCAGATGAGCTTCTGATTTTAAACAATTGTATGTATTAATTCAAAGAAAAAATAATTCCATGAGGTTTTACCTAGAGATATCTTTCCACAAAGTATAAGCCCTGAAAGTAAATACAGCTATAAAAATTAATTACACCAAATTGCCTGAGCAAGGTAAACAGCAAACCCTGGGCCAAGTACTAAAAATTTGAGAGTCAATTATCAAGCTATCTAGTAAAAGTCTCCCAAAAAATCAATAATCCTTTAGCCTTACTTTTATGATGACATTAGAAATAACATTTAACTTTTTTATATAAAGAACAATTGCATAGAAAGTTGGTCTGTGCTAATCTTTTAAACCTATTACCAACATTTTATGCATCATAATCCTAGCTAGAACAGAATGTGCATATGTGCGTGTGTGTGTGTGTGTGTGTGTGTGTGTGTGTGTAATTTTTTTAGGTTCTCCCAACAACAGCACTTTCTAAAAGGGTCCCTGCCAGGCAGTAACACTATTCATTTACTAAATATTGCCTGGGGACCCAACCATGCATGACTCACATTAACACAGATGGGAGTTTCACAGCTATACCCCAGGTCCATGGAAAAAATGGAGTAACCCATTATTGGTTCTTCTCCTCTCATATATATTTTAGCATGGATTAAAAAAAAATTTGATCTGCTCTGCCTTACTCCACTGCCAAATACCATTAGGTTCATAATTTTAGCTTGTTTTTCCTTTGAACTCGTGTAGCATTTATCCTCATGAGTTTATAGGTAGGGGGAAATTCATACCTTAAGCCATTATCTTAAGCATATTTCTTGATTAGCCTCCTGTTGTTTCTTAATGATTTTGTTAGCATAATTACAGGTAATTGAAATTTGATACTCAGAAAAGTTGTTACATAGGCTATAAATTTATACCCTAATAACAGTAAACACTGCATAGTCTCACACAACAGAGGATGATTGTTTCATAATAGAACAGTTTGTCGATTTGCTTTTCTAGTATTACTATTACTCATCCAACATAATTCCCACTTAAGTTTACTTAAATAATTAAATAAGAGACATTTGTTTCTAAACCTCTAACAATATGATGAAATAAATTACAGCCTATCCAATCAAGGGAATATGTCAAAGCCATTGAATATTATGGCACAGGTCTCTATTTACTGCCCAGGAAAGATACTCAGGGCATATTACCAATTAAAAAATAAGCAGCAAGGCAAAAAGGTATGTGACCCAATGTTGTGCCTCTATGTGTGTGTTAGAACGGAGTGCACCATCCTAACACACCAAAAGCTTATCAGTTCTGTATGGTAAGACGGCAGGTGACATGTTACTTCTTTTTATATGTTAATGTTTTCTATAGTGACAAATATGTCATGCTAAAAAGCTTGGGAAAATGTTTTAAAGACAGAGAGATGAATGGAAACTACAAAGACAAACAAACCAGCTTGTCCTTTAGTTTGATACCAGACACACAGATGTTACCTAACATAAACGGTAACTTCACTGATTCGGGTTTAGAGTCCAGAATTTAACAATCAGTTTGCAACTTCCAGGATACAGCTGGTTAAACCTTGGAATGCCAGAGTGTCTTTGCCATTCTCCGTCCTGTGGCGCAGACTAGTTCAATTTCCTTACCCACATGTCCTCCATTAATTGCCTTTTCAATGGATTACTAATAAGTTTTTGATGTTAAGCAAACATCAATGCTCCTATTAAAGTGAGACCAAACACTGTGACTATTTGTTTAATAACACAGTCTGAATGAAGGACGAAGTTCAATTAGCACTGGAGCTGATACAGGCTTCATTAGGAAGGAGAGGCAATTAAAAAGTGGAAGGCTGCAGGAGGCACTGATGTGCACATCATGCAGCAAGCGGAAAAGGACAAGCAGCACGGAGTTCCTTTGAAAAAACTGTAACCTGAAGACTTCAGACAGAAAGAAAGATCATTAGCACAAAATTAAGCACCCTAATAGGGTGATCCTTATCCCACTAGCTCCAGAAGAAATATGAGGCCAAATCACGTAATCTAACTAAACTGCAGGGTGTCAGGACAATTGGAGAGAACAGGAATTATCTAGCAGGTAGGACTTCATTTAGCACAGGGTCTGGTTCACAGACACTGTTCGATGGATGCTACTGAGCACTATTTTGGGAGTCAGAGGATCCACCTGTACCATTAACTAGCTGTGTGACCTTGAATGAGACACCCAACCTCTGAAGATGTCCATTTCCCATTTTGTAGAAAATTTGGGGAATAAACAATGAGCTCTCCTAGTCTGAAAACTCCATAATTTTTAATTCTAATTACTCTGTATCATTCTTTTCCTAGTTATCCAGGAGATAATGCAAATCATAAATTGCCTAATAATTAAAAATAATCATATGAATTTTCTTAATTGGAACATGGTAAGGATAAATTAAAATGCCATAATTTTTTAAAGATACATAAGGACAAAGGTTTCATTTTATGACTAAACCCCCAGAATTTCTCTGATTTGTTCTAATTTTAACATATGTCCTTAGAAATTTTAAACCAATTTGATAAAACAGATTCAAATTTTGTTTTTTCTTTACAGTGTTCAGTGTTTACAACTTGGTGCTAGATATTTGGAGAGAAATAAATGTGACTGAAATATGAAAAGGAAATTCTTTCATCTACTAAATTGCTTAATGACAACTCAGTCACATCCCAAGGTCAATCTTGAAATCATAGCCTTGTGAGGTGGCCCACGAGGATCAGACCAGCTGCCTAGTGTCCGCGTTTCCTCCAGAGCTCCCAGAAGGGAGAGAAGCCAGTCAGCCTTCCACTGTAGAGACCGCAAACAGAAACACAGAAGCATTTTTGAAGAGGGGCATGAGAATACTAAAATACAGTAGGCAAGGGAGCAAGAGGGAGGACTGGCATAACAAAGGATTTGAAAAGGAAAAATAATTGTATTTGGCTGGCACAGTGACTCAAGCCTGTAATCCCAGCACTTTGGAAGGCCGAGGTAAGAGGATTGCCTGAGCCCACAGATTCAAGACCAGCCTGGGCAACTTCGCGATACCTCATCTCTACAATAAAAATCAAAAAATTAGGCATGGTAGCCCGTGCCTGTAGTTCCAGCAACTTGGAAGGCTGAGGCAGAAGGATTGCCTAAACCCAGCAGGCCGATGCTGGGGTGGCCATGAGCATGCCACTGCACTCCAGCCTGGGCGACGGAATGAGACTCCAACTCAAATAAATAAATAAATAAATAAATAATTGCACTCAAGTGCAAAAATAGGCAATTTCGCTTCTAGAAATTTATTCTCCAGAAATATTTATTTAAATGGGTAAAGATGTGTTCATGCAACACTTATTTAATAAATATGATAGCCTTTGAGCAGAGACTTAAAAAGAAATGAGAAAGTGAGTCAGGCAAGAATTGGGGGGATTGGCCTGAAAGCTTTTAGGTAGTGGGAATAACCAATGCAAAAATCCTGAGGAGAAATTGTGCTTACTATATTTAAAATATAGCAGATATTTTAATATGGCTGATATGAAGTGAAGATGGTGGGGCGCAGGGGGAATGGTAGAGGTCAAGATCAGAAAAGTACTAGGATGCTGGCTCATGAGGGTCTTAAAGACCATCACAAGCACTTTGGATTTCAGTGAGTTCAGTGAAGAGTCATTGAAGATCTTTGAACAGAGTGATTTTTATTTGATTGAACTTTAAAAGATGACTCTTGATTGGGAGTGGTGGCTCATGCCTATAACCCCAGCAACTTGGGGGGTCGAGGATGGAGGATTGCTTGAGCCCAAGAGTTCAAGACCAGCCTAGGCATCATAGCAAAACCTCGTCTCTACAAAAAAGAAAAGAATTAGCTGGTGTGGTGGTGTGTGCCTGTAGTCCCAGCTGCTCATGAGGCTGAGGCAGAAGGATCACTTGAGCCTAGGATGTCGAGGCTGCTATGAACCGTGATCATGCCACTGCACTCCAGCCTAGGTGACAGAATGAGGCCCTGACTCAAAAAAAAAAAATTACCGTTGGCTGTGGCTGCTATCAGGAAGTAGAAAAGAAAGTTACAAGATAATGACAGTAGTTCAATTAAGAGGTAATGGATGGGATAATGATAGGGAGGGATACCATGAAATAGCCAATATCTGCATATATTTAAAACAGAATCAACAGGCTATGCTGATGGATTTATGTGGGGTATTAGAGAAAAAGAGGCAAGCATCAAGGCCAATGACAGGATTAAGCCTGAACTGGAAGAATAAAATTGACATTTACAGAGATGGTAAAAACTAGGGTATGTACTATTATTTCCATATAGTTTCCTATTTTCCCATGCTTATAATCTAAACGTCCATGAATAGTGGAATAGCTACACAAATGATGGTACATTTATACTATGGAATCAATAAATTAAGACAGAACCACACAGGCTTTCATGGAAAGACATGCATAACATATAATTGAACTAGTCACAAATTATAGAAGATTATGTCTACTGTGATGTCATTAATATACATGTCATACCTATATTAATATAATCAGAAAAATATACAGCAAACTTTTTTAAAAATTAAGACAGGGTCTTGTTATGTTGCCTAAACTGGTCTTGAACTCCTTTGTTCAGGTGATCTTCCTGCCTCAGCCTCCTGAGTAGCTGGAACTACAGGCACATACCACTTGGCTTGACTTGCAAACTTTTAATAATTGTTGTCTTTGTGGAAATTGGTAGGTGGGAAGAACAACTTTCATTATCAACTTACATTTTACCAGTTTTTGAGGTTTGAAAAATTTAGCACATTTTTATTGCTTATTAATGTTCAGTATGGGCTATTTTTTGTAATAAAAATATGTTTCATTAAGTAGTCTATAACAAGTCAGTGGAGGGATATAGACTGTGGTTACGGGCATCAATTTTACAAATTCTGAGTTTAAATGCTGGCTCTATTGCTTATTGGATGTGACCTAGAGAAAAGTGCTCTAGCTCTTTGTACCTCAGCTGTTTATCTCTCAAATAATAGCAATATCTGAGAAGTTGGTTGTGAAGATTAAATGAAATGATTATTAAGGTTCTTTTTTTTTTTGTTCTGAGTTGGAGTCTCACTCTGTTGCCCAGACTGGAGTGCAGTGGCCACTCCCGGCCACCGCAGCCTCAACCTGCTGGGCTCCGGCGATCCTTCCACCTCAGCCTTCCAAGTAGCTGGAACTACAGGCGCGCACTACCGCGCCCGGCTAATTTTTGATTTATTGTAGAGATGAGGTCTCGCCAAGTTGTCCAGGCAGGTCTCAAACCCGCAGGCTCAGGCAATCCACTCACCTCAGCCTCCCAAAGGCGCGGGATTACAGGCTGAGCCACCGAGCCCGGCTCATTAAGGTACTTAAAACAGTGCCTGACGCATACAATACACTAAACAGAAATGAATTATGAATAAAATTCTACCAAAAGATAAACCAACATAGAATTTATATTGTTGCTTCTTTTTACAGCACAAAAGGATGTGTGTGTGTGTGTGTGTGTGTGTGTGTGTGTGTGTGTGTGTGTGTGTGTTTAAAGTTGGTAGTTTGAGATAGAAGAAAAATAGTGATCAAGAAAGAAGGCATAATTTGATAGCTTGAAAGATTAATAGAATGAGACAATGTTGAATTAAGAGAAAAAGAGTTCTCACAGAAACAAAGACATGCATGAATTAGTTCTAAATATTACACTGATTACTTTTAGTAAAGAGACCTAGTCTTTTTTGACGAAGAGTAGTGGCTCACACATATAAGTAATCTCAGCACTTTGGGAGGTCAAGGAGAGAAGATTGCTTGAGCCCAGAAATTCAAAGCTGACCTGGCAACATAGTGAGAACTCATCTTTACAAAAAGTAATAATAATAAATTAGCCAGGTAGGTGGCATGTGCCTGTATTCCCAGCGACTAAGAAGGCTTAGGTAGGAGGATTGCCTAAGCCTAGGAGTTCAAGAATGCAGTGAGCTATGCTTGTGCCATTGCACTCCAACCTGGGTGACTATGTGAAAGCCCACCTCAATAAAAAGAGACTTAGTCTTTTTTGAAATATGTTACTGCTATTATTATGTCTAAATTTTTTTTGTAGGTGGGTTTTGTTCCCCATTTCACTTGGGCTTTGGTTGATGGCTAATTTTTTTAGTACTCTTTACCATAATGGTAAATAGATGGGGCCCAGAATAGTCTACTTCTACTTTACATGTTTAATAGAAAATAAAGCACCTGTTGGATTGAGAATTTTCCCAAACATAGTCAGCATTCTCTCATTTGTGTAATGGTACTTAGGCTAGATCTGGTTACATCTCTGATCTGGTGTTGACTCGAAAGGGTCATATGGAGCAGCAATGAAAGACTCCTATGGCCTTTCTGTATTCTACACTATCAGAAATTAGCAACTAATTCAAAGGTTGTGGGTTCGAATTCCACCAGTCACCAGTTTTTGTTGCCAACAAGATTCGTTTTGCCCTCAAAATGGGATCCTTTCTTGTTTAGTGTCGTAAGGCCAAAATATAAAACTGAAAGTGGGGGTCAACATGGAAGGCTTTAATTCTATGGTCATAAAATAGGGAAGCAGGAACATGGTTCACAAATCAACTTCTCACGGGGTGGGAGGTGAAGGAGTTAAAATAGAGGGTTTCTTTAATGAAGGAGTTGGAAACTAAAAGCAAGAGGAGGAGTATTCATGACTTTTCTGGGAATGGGCAGAGATTTCTCATGGATCAGATCACACCCTTTTTCTCTACTTTTTTTTGATCCACATTTCCTTTCATGGCTCCTACAGGGTTTGTCATTTAGTATGGAAAGCATAGTATAATGAGGTTAGAGGTTCTTCAGAGGTTGAGTGAGCTGCCATCTTGAATTTCACCACCCTAACTGGTTTGATCAAAAGGAAAACTTCTGTCCTCAGGCTTTTCTGTCTTTTAAAGATAAGGAGGGATAGTCCTGGGTAGAAATTCAGCTATGTTACATGGAATTACACTGATTTATGTATATGCGAATGCCTGTATTCATATGTTACATACTTCTTTATATACCCCCAAATATTTATATTTCTGTGTATGTAGGCATTTATTTCTAGTTAGGTCTTTCCCTAGCTCTTGTGAGTGTCATTTGCTCCAGATGTTCAGTCTTTAATGTGTCTTCAATCCTCTATTTTCTCAATCAAAAGATTCCTAACGTCTATCATACTCAGTGATCTATCACAGAAACAAAGAATAGAGTACCACATGTTCTCACTCATAAGCAGACTCTGAAAATTTACCAGAATACTATAAGAAAGGGATTGGCAATAGCAGAATACTGGCGGAGTAGGGGTGGTTGGGGGGAATGCAACATTAATAAGGGTACCTGATCTCAAACCAGGCAAAGTGGGAACCAAAGGGATGCCCAAACTTTACCCGTATGATGACCACTTGTATAACTAACCCTGAATTGCACCCCACATCATTAAAATAAAAATAAATTTTTAAAAAAGAGTAAATTTGAGGATTAAACATTTATTCTGCCTTTATTGTACAAAATGCAAATGAATGTAAACAAATGGTTGATGAGAAAATGTTCTTTATGAAATAATAAATTTTAAAAAACAGAAAGAATTTAAAATATATGTTAAAAAAATTCCTAACGTGTTTTTAACTTCAGCATATTAGCTTTTACTTAGAAACAAAAAGTTAAATATTTACTTCTAAAATTCTTGTTTCATTTTGTTTTGTTTGAGTCAGGGTCTCACTCTGTCACCCAGGCTAGAAAACAGTGGCATAATCATGGGTCACTGCAGCCTCGACCTTCTAGGGTCAGGCAGTCCTCCCACCTCAGCCTCCCAAGTAGTTGGTCCTATAGGCACATGCCACCATGTTCAGCTATTTTTTTTTAATTTTTTATTTTTGTGGAGATAATCTCTTACTGAGTTGTCTGAGCTTGTCTCGAACTCTTGGGCTCAAGCAGTCCTCTAGTTTTGGCCTCCCAAAGTGCTGGAATTACAGACATGAGCCACTGTGCCCAGTCTACTTCTAAGGTTTAATTTTTTTTTTTTTTTTTTGAGTTGGAGTCTCACTCTGTAACCCAGACTGGAGTGCAGTGGCCACTCCCGGCCACCACAGCCTCGACCTGCTGGGTTCTGGCGATCCTTCCGCCTCAGCCTTCCAAGTAGCCAGAATTACATGCATGCACTACCAAGCCTGGTTGATTTTTTTATTTATTGTAGAGATGAGGTCTTGCTGCCCAACGGTCTCAAACCCACGGGCTCAGGCAATCCACTCACCTCAGCCTCCCAAAGGTGCGGGATTACAGGCTGAGCCACCGAGCCCAGCTTAAGGCTTAATTTTTAAAATTTCATTATGCGAGTGTGTTTAAAATTGCATCTTTTATGAAGTATATTAATTAAGATATAACTCAGGCATATCCATATTTACTATCTTCACATTACTTGAAATAACTTTGTTTGAATTCTTCACATGAATCTTTATCATGTCATTATCATTTCTGGATCCACATTTTGAGATGTCTGACAGTTTTCTAGAGCTCATTATATTCATTTCCATCTAAGTTGTTTGAAACTGTGTGTGATGCAATTGGTAGCAACATTACCCCAAGCCTCAAGCACTCATCAGCAATACATTAGGGCACTTATTCCTATCATCCAACAGAAGTTTGGGTTCTAACCTCTACAACCCAAACATGCAGAATATCCCTTTTTAAAGATTCTAAAGATTTTATTTACAGTGACATGCAGTGATTGAAGTCATACATTAAAATCTCCAGTGTCATTTACTAAATGTGTCTTAATTTTTTTTTCTGCTTCTTTTTTAAAACCTATTATGGCAAATGATTTCTTCAAGTATCCCAAACTAGTATTCACTGAAGTCACCAGGGCTTATGTATTTGATGCGCTATTTATTTATTTATTATTCTTTGAGTTGGAGTCTCACTCTGTTGTCCAGGTTGGAGTTCAGTGACATGTTCACGATGATCACAGTTCATGGCAACCTCAAATGCCTGGGCTTGGGCAATCCTTCCATCTCAGCATCCCAACTAGCTGGGGCTACAGGCATGCACCACCACACCCAGCTAATTTTTTTACTTTAATGTTTATTTTTCTTGTGAAGATGAGTTTTTGTTATGTGGTTCAGGCTAGCTTCAAACCCCTGGGCTCAAGCAATGCTTTCACCTCAGCCTCCCACAGTGCTGTGATTACAGGTGTGATTCATTGCACCTGACCTTTATGCACTATTTAAAAATGCATCTCTTGTGAGAGGTTCTATAAGAACTTTTTAGTAAAAACCATTCCATCTTCTGGAGGATGATATTTTGGAGAAAACCAGTTTCCCTTACCCTTTTTTTTTTTTTGACTCGGATGTACCTCTGTCACCCAGGCTGAGGTGCAGAGGCACAATCATGGCTCACTGCAGCCTCAACCTCCTGGGTTCAAGTGATCCTTCGGACTCAGTCTCCTGAGTAGCTGAGACTATAGATGTGTGCCACCATGCCTAGCTAGTTTTTTCAATTTTTTTATAGAGACAAGGTCGCACTATATTGTGCAGGTTGGTCCTGGGCTCAAGTGATCCTCCCACTCCAGCCTCCCAAAGTATTGGGATTACAGGCATAAGCTACTGCACCCTACCAAGATGGCCCCCTCTTATGTTGAGATATCAGTCAGGCAGTATGCTAAGCCCCTTATTATGTAATGTTTTCCACAATCCTCAGAATAACCCTGTAGAGTAGTTAATATTATTGTCAGCATTTTCTAAGACATTTAACTGAGGTAGTTAAGTAATTTGCCCAAGAACATGGTGTTAAGACTGAAGGCCTGAGGTTCTGAAACTCTAAAATCTCGTGCACTCACCATTACTTTCTATGAAGCTCCCAGCCACAACCATTAGCATTATATCCATTTTAAAGAAAGTAAAAAAAAAAGAGAAAGTTCAAGAAAAAAAATGTATCTTTTTACTATACAAGAGCAATAATTCAACAGAAGAGGAAAATACGGCCAAAGCTGGGGTTAAAAAAATTGACATAATTATAAGTCTTCATGAACCAAAGAAAAAGGCATCTTTCAGAGACAAAGAGGCATGGTTATTTCAAGACATTTTTCTAGAGGACATTATGGAGTCACAAAGGAGTTAAGTTGAGTGAAATTTTTCTGAAGAGTCAACATGTTAGAGCCTAGAAATTTTACTTAAGAAAACATTAAAACTTAGCCTTTCTAGCTTCTTAAAACAAAAAGGAAAGTGTTGGGCGAGGGAAGTGTGACTTTTCCCATGAGTAGAATTTCTACATAACAGCTGTCTCTGACATGAGTGGGTAGAAAACATCATGTTGGAAGTCAGCTGTGTGAGAAAAAGCAGCTAAAGTCAACAGCTAAGTCAAGAAAATATGATTCAGCTTCCTTGTAAGCTTAGTCAATTACGTTTTTGTAGAATATGCTGGATTACTCTATAAGCATACCTTGAGTATTCATCATGTAACTAGAACTTTGTTAAACATTTTGAGTTGACAAAAAATGGTCTCTGTCCTCAATCTATTTGAAAGTTAAGAGTGGTTGACTGTGGATGGTAGAATTACATTAATTTTTATTTTTTCTTTTGGACTATACTTTCCAGCATGGGTTCATATAAGGAATAGATAAAATAATGATATATAATAAATATTTTCAATAAATGTTAGCTATTATTTCATTTCTATTAATTTAAGTGCTATTTTTATGAGACCTTTATAATACAATTGTGGTTGGGAAATAATACACTACTTTTCCAATAATAAATATCTCTTATTTTGCTAATTTATTGGTACCCCAAAGCAACATGTAAATACCAAATGAATATCAAGCAGAATCATGAATATGGGGGAGAGATCACTTTTGCCCAGACTGACCAAACATACCTTGAAAGAAACCACAAGTTTCCATGAATGAAGAGGAAGGAGGAGAGAGCAAAGGCAACCAGTGTGCAAGACCAGTGAACAAGTAGGTTCAAACCATGGGACTCAGAACAGAAGCAACCAAGGGTGGTCAGTATACAGCAAAGAGCATTGAGAATGCTCTTTGGTCCAGTGCCAAGGTCACCAAAGCCTTTCTGTTTGAAGGTGTTTCCATCATTCACTTCTTAGATGAAAAGAGTGGTCATCCTCCCTTTTCCTGTGGCTCATGCTCTGGCTACTCTCACTCTGTTCCTTTTCCACCTGCAAGTCTCCTAAGAATCAGTAAACTCACCAATGCTTGCTAAGTGTAAGAGTCACAAGTAACTGCATCTAGTCAAAAAGAAACATAGATGTTTCTCTGTATCAGGTACTGTAGTAGAAAGAGCATGGGCTGAGGAGTCAGTCTTAACTTTCAGTCCTGGTTTGCCTACATTACATACACTTCAGAGCCTCAGTTTTTCCATATGTAAAATGGGATGTTAACAATACGGTTGGTAAGAATACTAACTGGGAAAAAAAAAAACAAAACTAAATCCTGTAGGGTGTTTAATATAGCTGACATAAGAAATGGTTATGAAAATGAAGACAAAGAAAAAAAGGAAGAAGAGAATGAATGAAAGTAACGGCAGATCTTTACTGCAGATTTTTTTGGGGGGGGCAACACTTGTTTGTTGAGGGCCGAAAACAAATGGGCTAGAAACCAAAGGAGAAAAAAAGGTGTATTCAAGGTTGATCTATCCTGGATTCCAGTCTGTCTAAACACTTTCAGCGATAGATCTCTACGTTGTTTCATAACTTAACATTTTTTTAATGTAATAAATTACTTACACAGAATCTGTAACATTCATATCTGCTTGTGTGTCCCTTAACTTTTTTTAATTATGATCTAAACTTTGTTTCAAATAGTAAACTTTTTGTCATAAATATATTAGCGAATTTATCCAAATAAAACTGATTATAATAATTCATGCACTTGTTTTTGCTTCCATTCATTCATTGGTTCATACAACCAATATTTATTGAACAGTTTCTGGGTCAGGAACCATCCTAGTTCCCAGGACTATGACAATGAGCCTGGCCTTGCAGTCTAGTGGAATCACATATCACTCAGAGAAGGAAGAAAAGGGACCATTCACTGACCACCTGGCACATCAGACTCCATAGACTCCATGACGCACTTTATCTATATTCTTATTTAACCCCACAATAGCCAGACAAACAAATGAAGTAGGATAGAATGCTTTTTTTTTTCCTGAGTCACTCTGTCACCCAGGCTGGAATGCAGTAGCAGGATCACAGCTCACCACACCCTCAACCTCCTGGAGTCAGGTGATCCTTCTGCCTCAGCCTCCCAAGTAACTGGGACTACAGGAGTGTGCCACCATGCCTGGCTACATAACACCTTTCATCCTTGCAACAGCTCTGCAGGTGACTATCATTTGCAGGTTGGGAAAGTGAGGCTTAAAGAGAATATGACTTGTGAGTGTTAAGAGCATAGACTTTCTTACAGTTTTTTATTTTTTGTAGAGATGAGGTTTTGCTGTGCTGATCCCAAACTTCTGACCTCAAGTAATCTTCCCACCTAGGCCTCCAAAGTGTTGGGATTACAGGTGTGCATCACCGCACCCAGCCTAGACTCTTATTATTCCCAAATTTACAAGTGAGGACCACGAAACCTGGAGGTTAAGTAACTTCTCTAATATATTCATAAGGTCAAGCTTAAACAAACAAAACTTAAATTGACTGTGATATAACTGATCCATGATACTGTCATACAGAGACACTGTCTGGCCTTTTACTGTTCTCCTTAAATTCCATTAAACAAAGGATTATCCATTCAGTTAAACTGGTGTTCATTAATATTTAATCTAATAAACAACACTTCCCAAAAATTCAGTTGCTCTCAAATTATAACAGCATTAGAACATCCTGGATAGCTTATTAAAACACAACTTGCTCCACCCCATTCAGGCCAGTAGATCTGAGGTGGGTCCAAAAATGGCCATTCCTAACAAGTTTCCCAGTGATGCTGATACTGCTAGCTTGAGAACCACATTTAGAGAATCACTGCTATAATTCAAAAGAACAATCAGGGCTTCTGATGCACCTAATATTAAGAGTTCAAAGTTAACAACAAAAATCTACCAAACTCTCCTTGTTACCCACTTAAAACATGGAACAGGAACAACCAGAGTACATGTGCTTGCATAAACCATTTTACAGGTGAAGCAAATGATAAAAAGTTATGTGTGACCAGGCACAGTGGCTCACACCTGTAATCCCAGCACTTTGAGAGGCTGAGGCAGAAAGATTGCTTGAGCCCAGGAGTTCGAGACCAGCCTGGGTAACAAAGCAAGACTTCATCTCTACATAAAATCAAAAACTTAGCCAGGTATGGTGGTGTATGCCTAGAGTCCCAGCTATTCAGGAGGCTGAGGCAAGAGAATTACTTGAGCCCAGGAAGTCAAGGCTGCTATGAGCTATGATTGTACTCCAACACGAGTAACAGAGTGGGATCCTGTCTTTAAAAAAATAAAATTATGCAGTCCTTGATTATAGAATCAGTAGCAAGACTGAGGTCTGGACATATAGGCTGTGTGACAGACCAGAAACTGCTCCTAACTTCCTTCGCCAGAGCTTCCTATGTGGAGAGTAATGAATATATTACCCAGGTCAGCTATCATTTCCTTATTGCCCACAATGTGGGGTGGAGGGTAGAGGATATGGGATAATCTGGACCCTATGAACAGCCTCTTTCAAACCAAGCCCATCTCTAAGATGGACTTCTCTTATCCTCTGCCCCAAACCCATGGTTTGCAGTATATGGGTTTGATCTGGAATGGGGTCCCCAGGAATTTGCATTTCTCCTATGTACATTGAATTCTGAGAAGAGTTAGATGGCCATTGATGCCTTGGGGAAATATTACCCATGTTCAAAACAATCCTCTCTGTTATTACTTCTTAAAATGCTCTGACTAGGCATTAAGTGCCTGGGTCAACATCAAAGCCCAGCAGGGGGCCACTTGACCTCCATGCTCAATTTTCCAAATGGTCAATAAATTCTGCAGATCAGACTGGCATTGGATTAATGGATCTTTTATCTCCTCGATTATCTGAACCAGAAAGATGACCCAGGAGAAGGCCAACACTGAATTAATTTCCCTTAAAGTCTACATTTCATATCTGGTTATCTCTGATTTTCAATAAATGCAGCCTTGCTTCATCCAGGGCATCAACTCCCCTGAAATAGTTCTATTTCTCACTGAATCTGAATCTGATCAAGCCTTAAGAATGTGTGTGAATGTGAACAGAAAAAGAGATTAATCAGTATGTGTTAGAGGCTGAGAAACCATTTTCCTACCCAAACTTGTGCTCATTGATCAGATGCCAACTATCGGAGTTCAGAAACTGATACCCCCAAATATGGCTGAAGAAGCTTCACGGTCTCTCTGACCTTCCTGCCCCCACTTAGAGAAGCTGTTTTCCCTCCCTGTTATCTCTATCTGTTTTAGAAAAGATGAACAAGATATAACCACACCTGAGCAAACCTTCCTAAACCAAGGATCACTTAAATTCCAAAGAAAACTATTTACGAGTTAATCTCTGTTGCTGGAGCCAATCACTCTCCTTAGCAATTATTTGTTGCCACTGAAAATAATTCTTCTTCTCTGCCCCCACCATAACCTGTTTAACCAGAATGCAAGCCCCATTCTCTTTTTTTCTTTTTTTAGTTGGAGTCTCACTCTGTCGCCCAGGATGGAGTGCAGTGGCACACTCACTGGGCTGGGCTCTGGCAATCCTTCCTCCTCAACTTTCCAAGTAACTGGAACTACAGGCGCACTCCACCACGCCAATCTAACTAAAAAAAAATTTTTTTTTTATTTATTGTAGAGACGCAGTCTCGCCAAATTGCCCAGGCTGGTCTTGAACCCGTGGGCTCAGGCAATCCTCTCGTCTCCACCTCCCAAAGTGCTGGGATTACAGGCATGAGCCACAACGCCAGGCACACCCCATTTTTTCTGTAACTTCCTGATGGCATTTAAGTTTCTCTTAACTCATTAGGACATTGGGTCTTCATTCTGAAGGCTCCTGTGTATACATGTTAAATAAAATGTGTATGCCTTTTCTACTATTATTAATCTGCCTCATGCCAGTGACTTTTCAGCGAATCTTTTTTTTTTTTTTTTTTTTTGAGTTGGAGTCTCACTCAGTCGCCCAGACTGGAGTGCAGTGGCTGCTCCCGGCCACCGCAGCCTCGACCTGCTGGGCTCCGGCGATCCTTCCGCCTCAGCCTTCCCAGTAGCCGGAATTACAGGTACGCGCTACCACGCCCAGCTGATTTTTTGATTTATTGTAGAGATGAGGTCTCCCTGCCCAGGCGGGTCTCGAACCCGCGGCTCAGGCAATCCACTCACCTCAGCCTCTCAAAAGCGCGGGATTACAGGTTGAGCCACCAAGCCTGGCTCAGCAAATTTTTAGGAGGCCAAAAGTCATGAACCCTGTTAGCCCGGAACGCCATCTTAGAGATCCCCTCCCTTTTGCTAACACAAACTGGGACGGAAACTTAGCAGCTGAGCACTGACTGCAGAGTGCATCCTGTTGAGCAGCAGCCAGTTAACCACAAGGCATCTTCCTTAGCTAACTGCCCCCCAGCAACCAACTCATCATCAGCCCTTTCTCAAACCCCTATCAATTGCCTTTTGTCTGTAAGCAGACTGGACTGCGGTTTTATTTGCAGACCTGCTCCACGGGGTTTCCTCCCTGGAGTAAGCCTGTGTTGCTGTTGAGCCGCCAGACTCCCATCTCTCTTTTCCTAACTGCTCCTTTTCTTGACCTAGCAACCCTCCCTCCCAACAACCCCTACTTGCTTTTCCTATGCTAGACCCAGAAGTCCTAAAGGAGTACAAAATCCTGGCCTTCACCCTTCTGGCACTTACACTCCAGCAAGTAAGAGTCTACAAATCAGCACTGTTTACACACATGTAAATACACAAAACAAATAAAAGCAAGTTGAAAACAATGACAAATTAAAGTCGTAAAATTGATGGAGTTTAGCAGCTTTACTTTAGGAAAAAGGCAGTGCGTCTTTTGCATAAGCAGCAGACTGAGTCAAATGCCTCGTTTGCCCTTTCTAGATAGGTTTCAGGGCAGCACTGAACAACTCACACCCAGTATTTGCCCAGAAATCTCTCTGCTACAAAATAACTGTGATGCCTGAGGTCCTCCATTACTCATCCTCTGCTTTTGGTGATGCTATTTTTCCTGATCCTTTTATAAAGACAGCTACTCCTTGGAAGATTTATTCCTTAAGCCTGAAGTTCTCAGACTTTGGTGAGTATTGAGAATTTCTTAGAGCACTTTTAAAAGTGCAGATTCCGGGGCTGTTCCCTCAAGTTCCCGAGTCAGTTCTCTAATATTTAGAAAATTTCATTTCTAACGAGCATCTTAAGTGTTCTAGTCTTCCAATGCCAGACACCAGCTTCACACATGGTGTTTCACAGATTGCTCAAAATAGCCCTGTTTTGCAAACATAGACATACAAGCAAATTAATTTGCCTAAATTTACACAGAAGGAAACCACAGAATTAGGATCCTACCAGAGCCTCCTGACTCCTAATCCCAGCCCCCAATGGCAAGCGGAATGCCAAAGGCAATTGGACTCAAAACTAATAAGGTTTAAGGGGAAAGGATGTTTTAGGTTCAGAGAAAGGAAAGGTAAGCCACGAAATCAGAAGGGGCTCAGAAACAGACTTTACCAGCATCTCAATTTTGCCTAGGGCCAGTTCCACTCATGCTGAGGCCAGCAGAAGTGTATCAGCATAAACAAGGTAAAGCAATTTCTATAAATGCATCAGGAAAAAAACTTGGTTTTACATGCTATTAATTGCAAAGACATTTCTTAACGGCAGCCTCCTCTTGTCTTTCCAAATTAATGAGTCAGAAAAGCACTACTCTCACTAGCATCTTTACAAGTGGGCAAGCCCCCCTCCTGGGCTTCCATTAAAACAGAATACAAGGACCTTCAGCTAAATGCTGCAATGTCCTCTGTCATAGAAAGTCACCTGGATGCTGTAAAACCGATGCACAGATTCCTTCCTCGAGTCCCCTTTGGTCCCAGAAGAAAAACGGAGATGGGGAACAAGGTGATGATGTGTCATTCTGTGTAATATGTTTTACAACACTGGAGGTGGTTAACTCATTTGAAAGATGATTCCTTCTGTGAAGAAAAATGTCCTTTTTGTTGATAAATAAAAAGTTATACAAGTAGAGAGGGTGAGAGTGGAAAAAAAACCCTAAACTATTGTACGCAGGGAAACATATTCAACAACAACATTTTCAAGTTCTTGCTGACCATTTTTACTCTAGGGGTGGGTGGGTGTGTGTAACATATATTGGGGAGGAACTAATGTTGAACTAATTTTCTTTTTATAACATCCAACCTATGAATAGACTAGGTCTGGTGGGCTCCAACTATCCCCAAATTAAACTCCAAATTAAAGGCCAGGGTGGCTACCTGGAGGTTTGCATTCTGCAGAGCCTTGCCTTTTAAATGAACCAACAAGGGCCCACCTGTGTTTGTTACATGTCCCTGGGATAATTAATGCTGGTAATAACATCTAAGTGTTAGCACACAAAGCACCTGGAATGCGACTCGCTGTACACATTCTAATCACATCAGCCACCGAACTCTCCAAATGACCTTCTTCAAAACAATGACTGTCTTTGAAAAACCACAGAAGCCAACTTAGGAGGAAGCTGTTTCCCAGGATTTGGGTGTAACTGAGCAGTTCCTAAAGCGAGAGTGACACCAAGTGGTCAGGAATGGAATTAGGCTGCCAGTTCCTATTCGCATCCCCTAGCCAGGTTGCACCTGTGTCGACCCAACTCTTCCCAGGCAGCCAGAGGATACAGCCTATCTCCTGAAAGCAGGTCGCCAACGCCACCAGGGAGGAAAATGCAGACCTAGACACCCCTGATGCCTTAAAGGTGATTCTGAAATGGACATAAGTCCTAAACTCTGCTAAATTTTAAAGAGGCCTATACTTGAACCAACAGCAGAGAGAGAGAGAGAGAGAGAGAGAGAGAGAGAAGGGTAGCAATAGGACCAACCTATTCCACATCATTAGTTTTAATATTGATATAGTATTTTGAATTTTTAGCAAAGGGTGCCTATGTCATTATGTCCCACAAAAGGTGATGAGAAATATTGTCTTATATTACAGATTAGAAAGGAGTGATAAGAATGATAGGGAGATGCCAGTCAGAGAACAAGACGAGGACTCTGTGACTTTGTGTAATCTCTTGTTTAGCTGCTGAACCAACATCTCCTGATGTCGGTTAGCTTTTCGCATCCCCAACCGTTTTGTTTCTCTCTCACAGTCTTCCCCTAGACCAGTGGCACTACTACTTATTCTGATTTTCTCTTTTTAAAAAATATTTTTCTTGCTTTTTCTTCCCCCCACCTCATCCCACTCCAATGGCTTAAACTCAAATAACTTGGGTGGCTTCAAAAGCCAGGATCAGAAAGGGTTTCTCCCTCCTGTGGCTTCACATAATTATAGACATATCATTTCCCCACGATGCTGCAGCATCGTTAATCACTTCAAATACAGAGAAAGCCAGGCAAACTTTTCTGTGAACAGAGAGCTCAGGGTCCCATTTCAATTTGTGATTATATCAATAATCTTGAGACTGTCTTGTGTGAACTAACCCATTATTTCTAAAGAAACTAGAAAGAAACTGCTAAAATCATATAGGAGTACCCTTGCCAACACCAGAAATATATGTTTGCACGCTATAAAATTCCAGATGACATTTGTTAGCTGCTTTGTCCTGCATTTCTAAGTGGCAAAAAGGCAATTTTGTCTTCCCTGTCAGGACATTCATGTAGAGAATTATGAGAACCTCTATCATTAAAAGCACAAATTATCTGTAGATCTCTCCTACACACAGCAGAGGACAGAATGAATTCAAATGCTTACAGACCAGAACAAAAACAACAAATTAATCCTGATTTACTTTTCTAAAATACCATAGTGTAATTTTCATACTATAGCCCTTACACCCTGAGACCACTAGCAAATCTTGTAGCAATTTCACAGATAATCTTATGGCAGAATGGAAAGATTCGAGGAAGTAAAATTTCTAAAGAAATCGTTTCATAGAAAAAAGAGTTTAATGTAAATATTGTCATTTTTGTACTGATTATTTCTCATGGATACATCTTTAACCAGGGGATCTCCAAACAATGAATAAACCTATTACATACAATCTCCAAACAGGAAAACACTTTGATTCTTCAAATAGAGATAATAAATAAAAAGGAAAAACACAAACCCCTGTGGTCAAACAGTAGACCCACAAGACTACCCAAGGCAATGTTGAGATACAATTTGTTTTGTAGGGAAAGTCTTCATTTGTTCAAAAAATGTTTCCTGAGTCCCTGACATATGTTTCTATACTTCTCAGAGCAGGAAACAAGGCCTCTACCCTGAAGGAGGTTACATTTCAGTAGGAGAATTGTGGAAATTCTGCTGTGTAAAAACAATAAACTAATATAATATTATTATGTCAGGTAAGGATAAGTGCTATGAAGCAAAATAAACCATTGCAGATCGCCAGGCAATTAGGAGCAGAGAATGTAGGACTTACTGGCTATGGAAAAACCATGGAATTTTTTCTTAGTGGGAAGTCATTGGAGGGCGGATGAGAGAAAGCAAAATGATCTTATTTATGATTGTGAAGGGATATTATGGAGCTGATGGGACAACTGACTGAAGAACAGTGAGAATAAGACATGTTTGGAGGTTTTTATGGTATTCCAGGAGAGAGAGGCAGATGATTTGGATTAGAGTACAGTTGTGGGGGGGGCAAAGAAAAGTGAAGTTTTTTTAACCGGGATTTTTATTCCAAAATTCCCCTGAAAAACTTAGTTTTTCTGTACAACGAGAGAAAAAGAAGTCAAGAGGCAAAATCATATTCAAGTTCTGGGGCTTTTAGAAGCAATTCCAGGTCACTGCCTGACACCTTGTATTCCTGCCACATCAATTCAATATGGTACCAGGACACCACACAATCTGTATCACTTACTAATCAAATTGGAATAATAAAAATGTAAGAGGAAATTTAAAAAAGAAAAAACTTTCCCACTGTATTTTAAGGATGAATTGAGTTATTCTTCACTGATTGGATGTATTAGTCACAATGAGGCAGGATTCAGACATTGCTAATTAAATTTAATTATACCTGTAGTTGCAAAACCCATGTATATTGAGGCATCATTTTTTTTCTACAAAGACCATTGTTATCCAACAGATCTACCATATTTTAGCACCATGCATTTCTGTTTTCCACTTATGAGGAAGTAACATCACTAGGGTGGTGTTACTTTTTTAAGGGATCCTCTCTGGTCTCATCTATACTCATGCCTCAAATGAGGAAGCCATTTGCCAAAGATACCACAGCATGTAACATATCACAAACAGCTGAATAAAAACTAAAAACGTAACCCCTTCAGTGTCTAATATATCATCACCTAAAAACTGGGAACTTTAAGTCACAGAACATTTTGATTTGTTTTCAGCTATTTATTTATTACTATGGCTATCTTATTACTATAGTTACTCAATTTACAAAAAAAAAATCCTTTAACATATTCAGTTTTATATCTTTCAAAGGGCAATTGCCTTTGAGAAGCATCCTGGACTTTGAAGAAAACACAGTTCCATTCATTCACTCATTTAACCATCCATTTATTGAACAAATAGTTATTATCCCTTCTGTTTCTACAAGGTTTTATGTGCAAGGCCCTGTGTACTGGTAATGTTGTGAGGAGCAAAACAATGATATTTCCTAGAGCTTATTGCAAAAAGAAAAATTTTTTGAGCCTATTGGATCCATTCAATCATTCCATAAATATTTATTAAGCACCTATTGAGTGCAAAATACTGTGCTAGATGCTGGGAATATAACAGAGAGCAAAATAAACAAAATCCCTGCCCACTTAGTACCTCACACTCTAGTGAAAAGGTCACAAATGAGCATCTACTCAATAATATAATACATGCATAAGCAACTAATATGAGGTTGTCCTTATGATATATAACAGAAAAGCCATAAAAATATAAGGAAAAGAATAATTCCAACTTGGACAGTAAGATTTGAAGTAAGTCTTAACAGATGTGTAGGAGTTTAAGGAAAGCTTTAGGGAGGATATTTGAAAGGTTTGAGGAAAATAAAAGTCGATCAGATGGCCATTTTAGAATTTAACTCTATTAGTAGTTAAATAAAAGCATTACAGGGAGAAAAGAAAGGAGGCATTCAACAGCTGGGATGCCTTTGAATCCATGTGGGGGGTAAGGGGGTTAATCAATCATCAGGAATATCTAATTCCATGTTCCTCAGCTTCCTAGAATCTGGGTGTTATCCAGAGCTTTCTACTCTGGCAAGAAAAAACAATGAGACTGGGCATGGTGGTTTCACTTTGGGAGGCCAAGGTGGGAGGGTAGCTTGAAGCCAGGAGTTTAAGAAGAAAGAACAAGGGTCACCCATCATAAACAGATCTCCCTTGATTTTCACAGTGGTTGGAATGAACAGTCGTAAGATAATAGTATCAAGACTTAAGCTTATAACAAATGTTACTTTCAAATCAGTTATGCAAATACAACTTTAAGAAGCCTAATATATGTAGATTTATGACTAGTTCCTTAAAGGTAATGATTAAAAAAAGAAAAAACCTCCACTAAGTTCTAAGAGGAATTTATAATATAAAATAAAAATAACAGAAACAAAAACAATGGACCTCTAAAGTTTTTTTATAAACAAAGTAATGCAGCTTGTTCTACTAGAAATTATAATATAAACCCACTGATTTCTTTTCTCACATAGAACATTTTACTGAGCTTTTTGCATATATCAAAAGGCAAAGGCAGCCAGCAATCTGGAGTACTGGCACATAGTAGATTTCATCTCATTTTGCATATATAGGGCCTCATGCTGTGGAATTAACAACTTTTAGATTGTTCTAGTGCAACCATTGAGCTGTTGCATTTGGATATGATGTATATTTTTTAATTTAAATAAAATGCATTTAATATTGATTTTTTCATCCATATTCAGTATGTCATCCAAACTACAAAATATACTGATGGCAAAAAAAAAAAAGTCCCTTCTGGAGCTTAAAAAATCTTCTATGGTTCTATATGATGTTTCATTTATACTTAGTACAAATTTGCCAGAATTCCACAGCTTTCTCTAGTCTAGTCAATAATTATTGATAGTTTATAATATAAAAAGTTATTTTCAAAATACTAACCAAGCACATTATGCAATGTGCTTTTTGAGACTCAATCAAGATATAGAATTAATTTATTAGATATGTGGCTATTGAATTAGCAAAGCATCGGTGTACAACCAAAATAACAAATTTTATAAGGAGACATAATGTACTTCTTGTTAATCGGCGCATTAAGCATAATCAAAGGTGAATATGTTCAAGAGAGACTTTCTCTGGGTAGTAAAACCATGGATGGCAACTCCCTGGAAATGCTTTAAGGACCTACTGCAGTGGAAAGAAGTTTTCAAAACAACTCCTCAATGACACAGGGAAAACAGCTTAAGAATTTATGAGGCATTAGCGAAATGTTCGTAATTAATGGTTATGAAATTTTACATAATCCCATCCAGATTATCAATGAGAAAATTAGCAGACAGGTTTATAAACTGCATCCTTGTGTCCTGCAGGTCATCAGTAGGTTTGGTTTGCTTCAAGTGGTGATATTCTATACAACAACTGAGAGAGGAAAGATAATGATTTAGCAGTTCAATTGCGACTATTGCTATTTTTTTTGTACCAGAAAGTTTTAAAAATTTTTTTCAGACTTTCGATTTAGTAATAGTGCAAGAAATAGTGCATATACTCTTACTTATAACTATAGCTTCTTTCTGAGTTTTATGTGAGCTCAAGTGAAAACTTTTTAAAATGCAGAAGAGTCGCATCGTATGGTACAGAGAAGCAACAACCACTTACTTTAAAAGGAATCCCACAAAAAATTTATAATTTTCTGATAGATCTTTTCCTGTCATCTTCAAAGACTGTCAGTGAAAGTTTTATTTTCATCATTTTTAAGCAGAAAATCCTTAATCATTATCAAAAGAATTTAAATTTGAGGTACCCATCTGTTGCATTTTTTAAAGCCTCCAAACACCCCTCATAGAGAGAAACCTTGGTTTTGAACTTCACTGATTAAACAGTGGTCTCCTTTGTACAATCTGCTTATACTGCTGTTAGATAGCAAGTATTTTAATGCCAACCTTCAGTCAAGAGCCTCTTGTCCTACAAGACACTCATTATTCAAGAAAAAATATCATCTACATTTAAAAAATGAAAGGAGGGAATCTGTACTCACACAAGTGTTTTACGTTGTTGTTGTTGTTATTGTTGTTGTTTTAATCTCCAATTCAGAGGCTTAGCTATCACCTGAATTGTGAACTTTTTCCTCTCTGAAATAATAAAGAGACCACTTAATTATCATCTCATGGTCATTTTGCTTGCTATGTGCAGATTGCAAAGCCCAATAACAACTCTAATCAAAAGCATTTCTTCATGGCCACAACCCCTTTATACCTAGACTATAGCTTTCAGAAGATGATTATATGGTTGCTGCAAGAAGGTCACCACACAAGGCCAAAGTCACAATCCAGATGCCTGGATTCCTTCCAAGCACCTTACTAACACATTGCAGAATGAATGACTCTGAAGGACAGAGTGGCTTATAAAAGAGACCATTTTTAAACATCCATTAATGCTTTGAAAAGACTATTTTAAATAAACATAATGGTACAATGAGGTTACGATAATACACTGACTTTATAAAATGTTAACCAGCTTGTGGTTTGAATTAAGAATAATGGTAAAAGGAGATGAAACTAATATTTTACAGTAATTTTTCACCAAAGTAAATGAAACAACACTTAGATAGGAGAACCTAGAAAAAACGCAGAATTCAACCCATCAATTTGCTATAAACGACAGCATATGTTGTGTTTTATTTTGAATTCTCTGATAAATGAATGTTTATCCTGGGATCAATGGCTCTGGGTGAATGGCAGATTGCAGCAGCAATTGCTTTCTTACCAAGAGAATTATCTTAAATCAGATCTCCTTTGTTTGATGAAACCTAAATTGCAGGGGGAATATTTAAACATCTAAGGAGAAAATCCATAGATAAGCTAACACATGGCTCCAAGATGCATTTAGCAGAACTAATTGTCTCTATTATTCTTTTATTCTAGAAGCTACAGATAGAATGTACAAGTCAAATAGCGAAATACTCTATCATTATACACTCACTGATAAGGGACAGTAGACCACCAAAGTAGTATTTTTACCTCAAGTGAAATTAGAGGGCTGGAGCAAATGAGACAATTATGTCTATGATAAATTCAGAGAAATAACTAGATTAAGAAGAAAATCTCCTTCCCTGTGCTGTATTATATTTCTATGAGGCCAAGCAAATTATGGAAGCTGTCTGTGGTCATAAATGTATTCAGCACGCTCTGGGAGCAATGAGGCTCTCTATTCCGGAAGTGACCACTTGTCCATGGCTCTGATAAAAGTGATGAGTAAAACAGCCACATTTCAGAGCTTGGTCTTCCCCCAAGGCAGACATTCATGTGTTTGAATCCTGCTCCTGCTACTCACAAAATGTATAACCTCAGGCAAAGTATTAAACCTTCCTTTTTAAAAATTAAAAACAAATTTGTGTATATTTGAGTTTTTTAACACAATGTTGTGGGATACTTCTAGCTAATAAAGTGGTTACTGTGGTGAAGTAAATTAACATATCCACCATTTCCCATAGTTCTCTGTGTGGATGCGGGGGTTTGTATATGTGACAATAGCTGCCAAAATACACTTGTTTAACAAAAATCCCTGCTACAATACAATTTTATTAACTTTAGCCCTCGTGTTTTAATGTCTGAGCTCTAGACTTGTTCATCCTACATACCTGCTATTTTGTATCCTTTTACCTACATCTCTTTTCTAAAGCTCTTTTTTCCTAATTGGTTAGCTTTACGGAGCTTTATGTAAAAAATACGTAAAGTATGAAAAAGCTGTCTCCTCACCATTTTCTTGTCTCTCATATACTTCTCAGCCCACTCCCATAGAGCTTGTTGCCTCCTCACCTCACTGAAACAGCCCAAAGGCTGCTTCTATAGACCCCATTAGTCTAAGAGGATGCCTCAGCATCCCCTCTTCTATTTCCCCTCTTCTTTAAACTCTTGTTTCTCCTACAGAGAAATGCAGACAGATACAGAAGAGAAGCCACTGTGGTCTGAGACAGAGTAGCTGCCTGAGTTTCTTTTGGATTTTGGAGCCTGATTTTTATTCTTTCTGAGTTTTGGGATCTGTGACACTGTCATGAACTCCTATTACAAATTTCCCTTTGAAGCACCTTAAAAGAGACTATGCAAATGAAAGGCAGGAACACCTAAAAACCCATTTTAAGTCCTTCTCTTCAGATCCAGCATTGAGTACCCTCCCCACCTTGATTTCTTAAACTCTGCCAGCTAACAGCAGACAAGCACACAACGTATGCATTTGCTAGGCACTGAGAAGTAGTGAAAAGAAATGTGAACTTCCATGGCTCAGTAGTATCCATCCTTAATCCCCTTCACCAATTAAATGGTGTCCCTGGAGGTTTCTTCCAGGTCAGGTGTTGGAAACGTTTCCTTGAATTATAGGAAGCCAACTTAGGATAGCCCCAGGCCGGAGATTTTTCTTCACCCCTTAAGAGACTTATTTAAAATAAATAGTCAAGGCTTTGTCTCTTTGCCATAGCCTTCCCTATTATGAGCTGAGGTCAGGAAAAATAGCTCCTGTCCCCAACACACAGCTAAGAATGAAATGACTCCTTTGAGGAATCACTAAATCACACAATCCTCCTGGCAAAGGACAAATGGAGTTTGCCATTCACCACTGGCTCAAACAGGTATCAACAGGACTTGGAAACAAGCCTCTTATGTTTCTGCCTTGCTTGAGGCCCTTCTAACTGCCCCTTGAAGAGGTCACTCCATCTCTCCCGCCTCCTGGCAGCAACAAGGTGGGGAGATTCAGTGCTGTATTACTGCAAACGCTCCGTGACTGTCAGTGCCGCGTTTGCTAAGACAAAGACTGACAAATTACACTCCTTACATTAATTTTCAAGTACATTTTGAAAGCGCATGCCTCTGATGAAGTATTTTGAATAGCGCTGTGGATGTCAAGGAGACATTTAAAATATCTCACTCATAATTTTGAAAATCTTCCTCATTCCAAGTTGTCACAGCTTGACAGCTTAGCTCTGTTTTGAGTATATTCTTTTACAATGTACTACAAACTGATTGAAGAGCTGACAAATCTGACTTAACCCAAACAGGAATCTTTAAATATATCTGATTAAAAAGAATGTTTAATGAAAATGCATATATAGACATTACATCTAGCATCATATTTTTTAGAAGTCAAATTACACAATTAAAATCTTCACTGAAAATACATCTCTACCTCCCCACTAGAGAAAAATACCACTATCTATTGAGACAAAATGATGAAGTTATTAGACATCACTATGATTGAATATTCAATTATCTTTTTTGTCAAAAGAAGATCTAGGATTTTATTTTCTGCATACAACTTTTAACAGTTTATTATAATTACTGTCCAACTTATCTATTCTTTCGAATCCAATGATTGATCCTGGCTTGCACACCTTATAAGAAAGAAAATAAAGTACCGAAGTTAAGGTTATTATAATTCTTCTCAAACTCAGGCTGGAAAAATAATCTTATGATTATTAAATAGAGAAAAGAAAGAAGAAGAAAAAGGAGCTGTAGCTAGATAAAGGGAGAGAAACTGATCATGAGATTCAGGAGGCAACCAGGAGTGAGGTTCTTAGCACAGTGAGGAGTCTACCCCCAACATCATAAGAAAGGTGAGTACATATGATATCAGCAAACCAAAGGAGAAAAGCTTTTCTCAAAAAACAGTCAGAAGGTTTTCTCCCAAAACATTTCTTTGTTTTTACTAAAAATACATTTGGGCTCCTGCATTCTTTCTTGCATTAAGACACGCCACTAACAAGCAGTAGAAAAAGAACAAGCCATAACTTAAGGTAAAAATTCCTGCCAGGGAGGAGGATGAAGCAGAGAACCTTTCCAGAACTGGGAAAAAATGAAAGAATAAAAGAAATAGAAGGATGGGAGCATCCTGGCAACCCACCACCACTGGGGGAGAAAAAAGGAACAGAAATACCCAGAAAGTTTTGTAGAGACCTGAGAGCATGGGGGTGAGGGATATCTCACTTCCCTGGGTGTCACTGAAGAGGCTAGAAGAGCCTCAGAGAAGCCCAAGTGTTTGGCATGGCACCACATCCCACATGGCATGAAAGTGTTAGAGCATCATCATGCCCTCTGGGCCTGGCAGATATTTAAACTGAGTGTTCTGTGAGGATTTCAGAGTCTTCTTCCCCTCTGAGCCGGCCAGGAAACAGCTCCAAGGACTAGAGAATTACTCTACACAGACTCTTACTATTGAAAGCTTATCGTCCTCCTCTTGGGTAGACCCTAAAATAGTTTGAGGACAACCTACATGTGACCCACATTTGATCCATGGAAAACGTGCGATATCGGCTCAGGCATTAGTGAATCAGGAGTTATTTCCTAAATGTAGTTTTCCGGTTACTCTCTAAACATTTCTTCGGACTTTTTTAGCTCCCTCTTTCCTCTTGCTTGAAGGAGGTCAGACTTCTGTTCTATTGAGGCCTTCAACCAACTGGATAAGGCCTACCCACGTTATGGAGGACAATTTGCTTTACTCAAGGTCCACTCTTATCGTTTAAGCAAATAAGACTGACAGCATAGTTAAAAGCGTTTATTCTAGAGGTTTCAAATCACAACTCTCTAATTTATTAGTAGTGTGACGACAGTGGGAAAATTATGTAACCTCTCTGGGTCTCATTTCTGAATATGAGTGAGGCCCCATGGTCCACATTGGGCCCAGCTATAAGCTTTCCTAACAATTCCAGTGAAGGCCCCCAGTCTTAACTAGCCTGAAGTAGGGAATAGACAATTCCCTGCTCTATCTGCTTGGAGGACTAGGGAGAAATTGGACTGCTCTGTACAGTGGAGGCAAGAAAGAATATGAATGAAACACAGATCTCTTAAGGCATCTGTTAGTATTATCACACTCTGGATTATGTCAAAGAAAAACTACGACAACCAAATCGAAGCAGGAGTACTAATGGCCCAGATTCCTCAAGAATTTGAAACATCCTACCAAGTAAAGAACTATGGCCAGTTAAGGTACTTGTTGAGGGCAAAAAGTGTATAAAGTCAGTAGTGAAAGAAGGTTGATATAAATACCAGCTATACCACATGATCAGTTACAAAGACAAGGACTGTAACTGTCATAATGTATTTCTTCCTTATTTTTTTTATGCATATGTGTATGTGTGTTGATTTCTTCCCTTTCTTATCCCCTTATCATGTAACATATTGACTTTATATGATACAATTTAAGTACCATTAGCTTTACAGTATAGAATTTAAGATATGGAATATCCAAAAGACTAAACATTCTCGGAGGACTTTGCATCCTCTTATGAGAAAGGTTAGTGCATTTTTTGTTGTACACTGGATACTTGTATCATGTCAGGTGGAAGTATTACCTTGCTATTATCTGTGGAGATTAAGCATAATTAAAGAAGATGCATATGGGTGCCAAATTGACAAGGGGAGAACTTAGTTTTATATGTACAACTTGACTGGGCCATGGTACCTACTTATGTGGTCAAACATTCTTGTGGGTGTTTCTATAAGGGTGTTTTTTAAATGAGATTTACAATTAAATTAGTGGATCTTGAGTAAAGCAGATTGTCCTCCATAATGTGGGTAGGCTGCATTCAGTTTGTTGATGGCCTAAATAGAACAAAAGGCTGACCCCCTCTAAGCAAGAGGAAATTCTCCAGAAGACTGCCTCTGGACTTTTTCTGCCACACTGGTTAGCTCTTCCTGGTTTTCCAGTAGATTGATTTTGGAATTGAACTGCAACTCTTTCCTGAGTCTCCAGGCTGCCTGCCGCCTCCATCAGATTTTGGAGTCACTCCACAGTCCACAATCACATGAGCCAATTTCTTAAAATAAATCTCTTTATACACACACACATGCACACACACACACGCACACACACACACACATACACACACACACACACACCCATTGGTTCTGTTTCTGAAGACCGCTGACTAGTTATAGGTTTAGCATGACAATCTCTAAAGAAAGTCTCCTCACCAAATTCTCTCTCAGTGTTCTGACCCCTTCCCTTTGATTGACTAAAGTTTCCTCTCCCGTAACTAGGCTGCATTTTATTCTGGTGCTTTACTTGGTTAAGGAGCAGCTGTAAAATCTTTTATCTTTAAAAAAACTTGACTGCCACATTCTGTGATAGGTGCTGATAGGGGCCAGGGACAAAAGAAGACCGCTTTCTGGATAAGGAGACCTCAAAGAGTAAGGACCTCACAACCAAAGACAATGACAGGGTCTACAGTGATCTGTGGCAGGTGCCAGCATGCCCAGAAACCAAACCAATAATTCACACACTGTGGGAATCAGCTCAGGAAACAACATTCTTGAGAGGGGGATATAAACTCTGAATTGACTGTACTCGTATTTGTATCTACAAGAAATTGGCTACAAGAGATGATTTTGAACTAGAGTTTAAACATGATTGAAAAGTCTTACTTCTTTTTTTCTTCCTCTAGAGGAAATAGGTCGAAGAAAAACATGAGAGTAATATGAAATTTGTTTTAGAAAACAAAGAAAGCCACAAACTTATTCACATCTAAGTCATAATAAGAATTTTGGCTCTTCTAAACCCAGGAGGTTGAGGTACAGTCCATTCCAGCCTGAGTGCCACTGCACTCCAGCCTGGGTGACAGAGTGAGACCTCGTCTCAAAAAAAAATGTTAAATAAAACTAATATGTAATATGCATTAAAATCATCATAATACATGGCGATTTTTTTTCATGAAGATAATTTTTAGTAACTTTAGGCAAACGTATTTCTTAGCTATAATAAATCAATCACAGTATAAATTCATCATGAAAATAATGTGGCTTCATATAGGATGTGGAAAAGCAAAGGATACAAAGAGATAATCAGTACCCAAAGGTGAAGCAGGGCCAAAGGAATAAGAGGTACAAATTGATCAGGACCAGAATATTTCCATTAGCCTCTTCTAGGATTATCTAGAAGTGTCTAAATCCTTGGATGGGACAAATTGTAAGGAAATGCCAGAACTCTAATGTAGTCATAACTATTTTTATTGTAGTGTGTGTGTGTATATATAACATGCATAAATGTACATACTTATAAAATATTCATTGTATATTCCTGAGGTAAGAGATATAGGTCATAAAATTCATCTCCTTCCAGATATTAATAGTCTCAAACAGCGATGGGCACTGAAGGTTGACATTTTGAACACTTTTATCTTTTAAGCAACCAAGACTGACAGCATAGTACAGTAGTTAAAAGCACAGATTCTGGAGGTTTCAAATCACAACTCTCTCATTTATTAGCAGTATGATAGTGAGAAAATTATGAAACTTCTCTGGGTCTCATTTCCTAATATGCAAATTGGGGATAGTAGTACCTACCTCAGAGAGCTGTTATAAGGATTAATGAAGAGACTTAATATCTATCAAAAGACATACTTGGCACATGGTGATCTCTACATAAAGATTTGTTAAATAAGGGCTAAAATGGTGGCTCACACTTGTAATCCCAGCACTTTGGGAGGCTGAGGCATGAGTATAGCTTGAGCCAGAAGTTCAAGACCAGCATGAACAACATAATGAGACTCCATTCATACAATTTTTTTTTTAAAGCCTGGGCATGGTGGTATGCACCTGTAGTTCCAGCTACTCAGGAAGCTGAGATAAGAGGATTTTTTTGAGGTTGCAGTGAGCCAAGATCATGCCACTGCATTCCAGTCTGGGTGAGAGAATGAGACCATGTCTCAAAAAATAACAACAACAACAAAGATTTGTTAAATAAAACTCATCTATAATACACATTGAAATCATGATAATAAATTGTGTAAGTTGTTTTAGTTAGACAACAGCTTTGTTTTGCATAAAATGTGTACACACTCCAATGAATACTTAACAAGTTCGGTAAACAATATATTTAATTCATTTTTGTTCTTCTAAATTAATCATTTGTATTTTCTTTATCATGTTCAAAAAGAAGGAGAAAACCTAATTGCAATTATTATTTTAAAGTTGCTAACATCAAGTGTGCCAATCTAAGAATAAATCAAACTGAGGTTTTAGTATATTATTAGAAGCTTGACGATAGCACTATAATAAAAGAAATATAAGACTGTGGTGATATTAATTGATATTTAAAAAGAAAAAAGGGAATTGAGAAATATTAGTATTTTACAGGGAAAATATAAAAATATAGTAGAGCTTTGAAATTCAAACTACCATCATTTTCAACTTGCTGGGTTTTCCAATTGAGCTAAAATTTAGAGTATTCATAAAGGTAAGTTTTTTTAATTCTAGGTTTATGATCAACCAATATTAGGGCCAATATTCTTTTATATACTATAATCAATGAAAATTGAGAGAATGATTTGCCTGAACTTTAAGATTTTAATGAAATGCTGATTTCATTAGGTTTTATGTTTTTTTAATGGTAGGAGGATAAACTCAAGCATTATTAAATATTTTCAGGGTTGGAAAAAAGAAAAAGGATGACTAGCCCTCAGGTAACCAAAATAATAGTAATAGTAATAATCTATAATACCTTATTCTTCCAGCATTTGCGTTTATCCAAGTCTTATTACTTAGTTCCGATTTCATTTGGGGGTATTGTTTACCACACAGTTCTACTTTTTTTATGTATGTGAGATGCATATAATTTGACAATGTGCTTGTTAGTAAGGAAGAAATATTTCTACAACTGTTAACACACAAAAAAAACACTCAAGGACATGCTCATAATAAGAATTCCCAAAGAGTCAGCAGCTTAGATCTTTTTATGGGAAAGTGTCTGGTTTTCAACACAAGCAAACCTAAAACTGAGAAATAGGCAAGTAAATTTAATATAACGGCCACCCACCCAATGCATTTAACATACGGTAGACTAGGTTATGCATGAACAGATTACACTGCACACCTGGCTTTAGGGAGCTAGAGTTTATGGTCATTATCACTTGTAAGCTTTGGGATTTCTCATAGTTATTTATACAAATAGTGCCTCACATCATTAAATTCTTATAAGTACCGCTATTCTTTGCCTCTGGCTGCACAAAACGCGAAAGAAAGAAATGGAATTTTAGAGCTTCATCTTTGGGATACTAAGAGGTTACGATTTTCCTTCTTGGAAAACTCTGGATAGGGGCCAATAATTTCCTGGACATTCTTCTTCAGTTTCTCTCATTCACCTTTTGTCCAAAAAATTCACCGTCTGCTCCTCAGGAGAAGCATCACACCAAGTCTCTGCTTTCAGACATATGCATCTAAGTACCTTCAAATAATCAGAGGCAATTTTGATCATAAATGCCCTAAGAATGTTTTCCCATCTGTTTCTACCTTCAATCTCAAAAAGATTTTCTTATACCTAGACAACAGCTATACCGTTGTTCTCTCTATTATATCTTTGGGCTTGGCAAAAGGACAGCTTTGATAACAAGGGTAAATAGTATTTTCTGATGTCTCTCTTCAGTTTATATGATACAGAGAAAATCAAAGATTAAAATGGGACAGAATGGCCTAAGTAAAGAGATTCAACTCTGAAATCAATATCTGTTTGATTTTGTATAAAATACTTATTCTCGGCCAGATACAGTGACTTGAGTCTGTCATCCCAGGACTTTGGGAGTCCAAGGTGGGAGAATCACTTGAATCCACAAGTTCAAGACCAGCCTAGACAATATAGTGAGACTTTGTCTCTACAAAAAATACAAAAATTAGCTGGTCATGGTGGCACACACCTATAGTCCCAGCTTCTTGGGAGGCTGAGGCAGAAAGATCACCTGAGCCCAGGAGATCAAGGCTGCAGTGAGCCATGACTGTACTACATTACAACATTACAGCTTGAAAGACAGAGCAAGACCTTGTCTAAAAATAAAAATAAAATAAAAAGCTTAATTTCATTTCTTCCTCTACCAAATGAGATAACAATAATACTTACTTTTCAGATTGTACTTTGAATATTAAATGAGATCCATTTGGTCATTCATTTCAATATTTCCTGAGGGTCCACTTTGAGCAGATACTCTTGTAGACACTGGGGATGGCACAGTGAAGATTGACAAAGTCTCTGCATCATTGCACTCACACTTTAATTGGGAAGAAAAACAGAACAACAAACATATGTGCATTTTATAGCAAGGCAGTGAAAGGAACGCCACAGAGGGAGAAAACTGAGTGAAAGGCTAGAGAGAAACAACAAGCACTGTTGAGGAAAATGGGGGTCCAAGAAGGCCTCTCTTGGGACCTTAATTTGAGCAGAGACCTATTAAAGTAACCAAGCAAGCACGCACAAATCTTTAAAAAGAGAATGCTAGACAGAAAATTAAAAGTGTGAGAGATGGCAACATGCTTGGAGTCTTCGAGGAACCGCGAGGAGGTCGTTGTAGCTGATGTGGGAGAGCAGAGGGAATGAGATCTGAGGGGTAAGAGGAAAGGAGTGGAGACAGATCGCAAAAAGCCTGGTATAGACTATTCACTAGGGCTGCTATTATTAACATATTTCAGCCCTGTATTGTAACAAGTTGGGATTTGGTGGTTTCCCTCATACTGTCAACAAGTCTGCTTCAGAGAAACACTTGTTGAACAGGTTAAGGTCCCATCACTCTCCCACAGTGCTGTCAGTGCAGTATTTGGCTTCTCACTGAAGGTTTCTCATTGACTTCGGGCTTTTGGTAAGTGGCAATTGCTTTTCCTCTGCCCAAGATCCCGTTCATCCTAATGAAGATGCATCATTGGCACTTGCTTCCTGCATGACTGGGAATAAGCAGTGGAACCAAAAGATCCCATTCAGATGGAGGAGCTCAGTAGAACATCTGCCTCGCCTGTCTGTCCCTCCCTATCTCCTGCTGCTAGGCAATCTGCCAGCCATTGCAGCAGTTCCTGACTCAAGGGTCATCCTCTTTTGTTGTTTTCTTGGAGCTCTGACTGATTATTTGCATGGTAATTCCCAACAGCATCATGTCATCTTTCTTAAGACAGCAGGAAGAGCCTGTTGGAAATCTCAGTCCTTTAAAGAACTGCACTATTATTTGATCTCTTAAATAGGATCCATTAAACCATAACTTTGCCTACAAACTTCATATCAACTGGCATTAGGTAGCTAATACATTGCATTGATTACATAGATGACCTAAATGGTCCATATCACATTAAAGAAAGGAGACAGCTATGAACAGCATATTCATTTCTCTTCATCTCCTCTACCACCACTCTAGACCAAACCACCCTCATTATTTGCCTGGGTTATTGCAATTGTCTCCTAACTGATCTAGTTCAAACCACCTTGGTCTCAACCATCACTTCCCGGATTATTACTAATAACAAATAGCCTCCTAACTGGCCTGTTTCCATGCCAGCTCCTCTTCCCCCAATTGATTTTTGATATTTGGGCATGTGGAGTAACAATTTTTGAAACAAATTCTGGAATTCTTGAGTAAGTCCCCAAAAGCAAGGCTACAGAAGCTAAGATAAAGTGGAACCTCATCAAACTGAAAAGGTTTTGCACAGCAAAAGAAATCATCAAGAGAGTAAATAGACAACCTACAGAATGGGAAAAAATATTTGCAAATTATACATCTGACAAAGGCCTAATATCTAGGATCTACAAGGAACTCAAATGAAGTGAAAGGAAAAAAACAACCCCATTAAAATGTGGGCAAAGGACAAGAACAGAAACTTCTCAAATGATGAAATATAAGCAGCCAACAGACACATGAAAAACAGCTCAGCCTCACTAATCATCAGAGAAATGCAAATCAAAACCACAATGAGATCCCACCTAACTCTGGTAAGGATGCCTATCATTAATAAGTCAAAAAACAGCCAGGCACACTGCTTTCCACAGAGGTTGCACTAGTTTACACTCCCACCAACAGTGTAGAAGTGTTCCCTTTTCACCACACCCTCTCCAGCAGCTGTTATTTTTTGAGTTGTTGATAATTGCCATTCTTACTGGAGTTAGGTGGTATCTCAGTGTGGTTTTGATTTGCATCTCCCTGATGATTAGTGAGGTTGAGCATTTCTTCATGTGTTTGTTGGCTGCTCGAATGTCTTCTTTTGTGAAGTGTCTATTCATATCTTTTGCCCATTTTATAATGGGGTTGTTTGTTTTCTTCTTTTCAGTACGTTTCAGTTCCTTGTAGATCCAGGATGTTAAGCCTTTGTCAGACCTAGAGTTGGTAAATACTTTTTCCCAGTCTGTAGGCTGTCTCCCTGTTCTCTTGATGGATTCCTAAAAGTTCTAAAAATTGACCTTCCATATGACCCCGCAATCCCCCTACTGGGAATATACCCTGAAGAACACAAATCACTCTATAAAAAAGACACCTGCACACGTATGTTTATCGCAGCACTGTTCACAATAGCAAGAACCTGGAAACAACCATGCTGCCCATCAAAAGAGGACTGGATTAAAAAAATGTGGTACATATACACGATGGAATACTACACAGCCATAAAAAAGAACAAAATCATGAATTTCGCAGCAACCTGGATGAAACTAGAGTCTATAATACTGAGTGACCTCTCACAGAAACAAAGATCCGAATATCACATGTCCTCACTCATATAATGGACCTTGAACATCCAATGTAATACTATAAGAAAATGACTGACGGTACTGGGAAACTATGGGGGGGAGGGGGATGGGATTAACAGTAGCAAATATCTGTCAGGGGATGGGAAAACACCTCTTATCAACAGGGTGCCTGAATGAAACGTAATTGTACACCTAACCCTTAACTGTACCCCACAAAACCATAATAAAAAATACTGATTAATAAAAAAAACAGCCGGGCTCGGTGGCTCAGCCTGTAATCCCGTGCCTTTGGGAGGCTGAGGTGAGTGGATTGCCTGAGCCCGCGGGTTCGAGACCCACCTGGGCAGAGAGACCTCATCTCTACAATAAATCAAAAAAAATCAGCCAGGCGTGGTAGCGCATGCCTGTAATTCCAGCTACTGGGAAGGCTGAGGCAGAAGGATCACTGGAGCCCAGCAGGTCGAGGCTGCGGTGGCCGGGAGCGGCCACTGCACTCCAGTCTGGGCAACAGAGTGAGACTCCAACTCAAATAAATAAATAAATAAGTCAAAAAACAACACAGATTGGCATGGGTACGGAGAAAAGGGAACACTTCTGCACTGTTGGTGGGACAGCAAGCTAGTTCAGCTTCTGTGGAACGCAGTGTGGTGATTCCTAAAAGAACTAAAAACTGACCTTCATTTGATACAGCAATTCCTCTCCTGAGAATATACCCAGAGGAACATAAATCGTTCTACAAAAAGACACCTACACATGCATGTTTATCGCATCTCTATTCACAACAGCAAAACCATGGAACCAACCCTAGCTGCCCATCAGCTGTTAGAGATTATCCATTAGCAATAGATAGATTCCTATCTAGCCTTTGGTCATCTATAGCTCACTGATAAAGACACATACATGATGGAGTGTTACACAGCCATAAAGAAGAACAGAATCATGGGACTTCACAGCAAATTGAATGGAGTTGGAGACCATCATACTAAATGAACTATCACAGAAACAAAGAACTGAATACCTTACGTTCTCTCATAAGTGGGCCCTGATCATTAGTCACAGCACAAGGGAAGTGTCCGCAGTCGGTGGGCACTGCTAGGGAAGAAAGGAGGAGAGGACAGTGGGGGCCATGTAACAACACAAAGGGGAAGTGAGGGCCAGTTAGAAGCCCAAACTCCACCTGCATGCAGCCTACTTATGCAGTTAATCCTTACTTGTATACGACATCTTTATAATAAAATAAAATTTAAAAAAGAAAAATTCTGAATTAGGATAAAACCTTTCTGTGGTTCCTCAAAGCTGTTAGAGATTATCCATTAGCAACAGATCAATTCCTGTCTAGCCTTTGGCCAACCATGACTCACTGCAACTTTGACCTGCTAGGCTCAGGCAATCCTTCCACCTCAGCTTTCCAAATAGCCTATAAGCACATGCCACCATGCCTGGCTAATTTTTTTAATTTTTTGTAAAGATGAGGCTTTGCTGTGTTGTCTAGGCTAGTCTGGAACTCCTGGGCTCAAGCAATCATCTCGCCTTGGCCTCCTAAAGTGCTAGAATTACAGGTGCGAGCCACCACATCCAGCCTGGGCTTTTCAAAATATTGTTGCCTCCAACTGAAAATTACTTTCAACCTCATCTTACTTCATCTACCTAACTATCACCCTTCAGATCCCAATTCAAACACCCTTTTTACAAGGGTACCTCCTCTATACTCCCCAGACTATTCCTCTACTCTCTAATCCACTCTATCACTCTCTCTGCTTTAATGTCAATGCTCTTGGAGTTTTTAATTACATGTCACTGGGGTCATTTTAAATTCCAGTCTTCCTCCACTAGGCAGTATTCTCCTGGAAGCCAAGGATTGTGCTTGCTTTTCTCACTGCTTGAATCCCAGTGCTTTGTGGCTTCAAAGTGAGTGCTCATTCCACTGCTTTCTGAACATATTTTCTCTGAGAATAAATGGCCATTTAAATCTAAAAGGCTCGCAATATAAAGACTGCTTTTAAAATCTATGCCACTTGATTCATTTTATATGGGAGAAATAACAACATCCATATTTTCAAACATGAGTTTGAGCCAAGAACTGAACTAAGAGCTGAGGCATCCATAATACATGTTTTGAGTAACACTTTGAAAACCAGAGAATTTTTTCTTTTTCTTCTCATTGAAGGTATATCCAAAAACCTCAACTTTGAACATAAGCAGCAAGGTAGAAATGAAACTGGCCAACCTCTGCTTCTGTGACCTCACCCAATTTGGTCAGTGAGAATGTTGACTCGCTTACTTCTGATCAGTCCTGTCTTTATTCCTCCGTCCCAATTTCATATTTTTTTAGAGACAAGGTCTCACTCTGACACCCAGATTGGAGTTCAGTGGTGCAATCAGAGTTCACTGCAGCCTCTAACTCCTGGGCTCAAGGGATCCTCCCACCTCAGCCTCCCACATTACTGGGACTACAGGCACATACCACCATGCCCAGCTAACATTTTTATTTTTCTGTAGAGATAAGGTCTCGCTACGTTGCCCTGACTGGCCTTGAACCCCTGGCCTCAAGCAATCTTCCCTCCTAAGCTTCCCTAGTAGCTAAGATTATAGGCACAAGCCACTGTACCAAAGCACAATTCCATATTTTAAGCAAAGTAAAAAGGCAAAGCTTTATCTATTGCAACATCACCTCTTCTTTCCAAAAAACAAAGTGTTTTCATATATATATATGAAAATGCTTTTATATATATATATAAAACAACACTAGTTTAAACTCCTGAGCTCTGAAAAAAAAAGCATTTTTTTATACTTGAAGAAAGCAGAGTACCACTAATCTAGCTCAATTATAAATATAACAAGAAGAGGAAAAGAAAGATATAGAAATATAAAGCAACACTGAGAAAGAAGAATAATTAAGTCTTCAAACTAGGGATCCTGTGCAAAAATTATGTTATTCTAATGTAGAGGCAGGAAAATGAAATCATATTATATAGAACTTCCCTACAACTAACTGCTAAATTAATTTAAAAAATTAAAGCACATAAAAATGATAAATATTTGATATTCACACATCACAATATTAAAATTATGTCAAGTAGTAGGAAACAACCTTGTTTCTTTCACATAGGCAACAAATATTTATTATCTACAATATGCCAAGCAGTGGGATCCATCATTTTAAAAGGCCCTAAATCTCTGCCTCCATAAATTTAGATATTAATAGGCTAAGATACTAATAAGCAATAAGTACAATCAATATACTAAATAATTTGTTGAAGATGATAAATGCTGTGAAAAAGATAATAGAGCCATTGTGAGTACATGGATAGGAGATTGTAATTTAAGCAGAGTGGAGAAAATAGGTCTCATTAGGGAGGTGCCATTTGAGCAAAGTTTGAAAGAGGTGAGCCAGCCAGCTATGTGAATGTTTGGGGGAAGTACATTTTAGGTTGAGGTCAAGATTGTGCCTGTTATATTCTAGAAACATCAGAGATGGGCATGTGGCTGATATGAAATGAATAAGTCAGGAAAATGTAGGAAAGGAATTCAGACAAATATTAATGGGCCAGATCATATGCTTGCATTTCCCTGTTGGCTAATAATGTTGAACATTGTTTTTTGTGCCATTTGTATATACTCTTTGCAGAAGTGTTTGTCCAAGTTTTTGATAATTTTGTAATTAGTTTCTTTACTATTGAGTTTTAAGAGTTCTTTATATATCTTGGATACAAGGCCATTGTTGGACATGGGGTTTGCTAATATTTTCTCCTAGTATATGGATTGTCCTTTCATTCTCTAAATAGGGTCATTTGTGAGGTGAAGGTTTTTAATTTTGGTGAAGTCTTGTTTACCAACTTCTTTTATGGAGCTTGTTTTTTGCAGTTCCATCTAAGAAATCTTTGTTAAATCCCAGGTCATGAAGGTTTTCTTCTAAAAGTTTTATAATTTCATAATTATGTCTATGATTAATTCCAAATTAACTTTATATAAGATAAGAGAATGACATGAGGTTCATTTTTACAAATGGATAGCCAATAGTTCTAATACTGTTTGTTGATATGACCATACTTTCTCCATTGAATTGCTTATACACCTAAAAATCAAAAGGTATCCTACAATGGAATATTATTTAGCAATAAAGAGAAATGAGCTATCAAGCCATGAAAAAAATGGATGACTCTTAAACACATATTTCCATGTAAAAGAAGACCGTCTAAAAAGGCTGCGTCTGTTGATTCCAGTCATATGGCATTCTGGAAAAGGCAAAGCTGTAGAGGCAATAAAAGCATTAGTGGTTATCAGGGTTTCAGCACAGAAGGGTTAACTAGCTAAAGCACAGGGGATTTTTTTAAGGGTGATGAAACTATTCTATATGATACATAATTATTGATACAGAATACGCGTATCTATCAAATTCATTGACCCTCATAGCACTTTACAGTGGAGTCAATGTACGCAAATGTTTTTAAAAATCACTTGGTAGGTCATAGGATCCCAGGATGGAATGCAAACTGTGACCAAATTGATAAAGTTGTTTCCCATGTAAGTATAGGTTAACAATTCAGCCATATATGTACACTGGAATTAAACAATTCAGAAAATGAATAGTATATAATGGGAGCCATGTTCCTGACTTTGGAAGTGGGAATTTATAGACAAGCAAGGGAAGAGACTAGAGTGATCCATATGGTAACAGAATTGGAGTTGGACACATCAGACTTAACTCATGAGTAACTTAATATAGGTATACATGGTCATATGTGGAAATACTTATAGACATACGTATATACACAAGTTAGTATCTACACATACATTTCTTTGATCCATCAGCTGAGAGGGTCTAGAAGCAATAACACTCCAATAAAAATGAATCTATCTTATGCTCAGGTATTAGTTTTTAATACCATCTCCAAGAAAAAAAAAACGAAGATCACTGAAGAAATGAATGATTCTAGAACTGGAGTAGAAAACCTACAGCACAGACCTGGAGTATCTTCTATGCCCAAAAGTTAAGAAAACACTGGGAAAAAATGAGAAGAGTATATGAAAGAAAAACAGGACCCAATTACAAGAGCTCCCAATGCCTAAAATTAGAACAATTTGAACAACAAAATTAAAGTAGCATTGAATTACAACCTGAAATAGTAAATAAATATCTACATGATAGAAATAGATGAATCCCATGTGATAGAAATAAGTAACTAAATAGATAAATTAACGAGGATAAGAGAAAATTCTATGTAAAAAATTCCAAGTAATTTTGTTGGCATAGTCTGCCCTCAAGAAATGGAAGTATAACTCCCTAAACACTATTACAGGCAGGTGACCAAAGCTAACACCATCAGTGTTAAGTCATGTTAATAGTATGTGCCCTTGATATGATGTGATCGAAGTGATACTTCATGGTCTTCCTCCAAGAAAACCATAAATCAGATCTAATCATGACAAAAAACATCACAAAAATCTCAGTTGGGGATCATTCTACAAAATACATAACAAACACTCTAAAACTGTCAAGGTCATCAAAAACAAGGAAAATTTGAGAAACTGTCACAAGTAAAAAGAAGCCTTGTAATGTATCCTGGATGGAATCCTAGAGCAGAAAAAGGATGTTGGTAAAAACTGAAAAACTCTAGAAAAAATATAAACTTTAGTTAATATTATTGCATCAATATTGATTCACTAATTGTAATACATGCATCATACTAGTATAAGATGCCAATAATAGGGAAAACTGAGTATAAGATGCCAATAACAGGGAAAACAGGATATAATGAGAACTCTGTCTCTCTGTAAATCTAAAATTTCTCTAAAAAATAGTTTATTTTTAAAATAAATGATTCAAGTGCAAATAAAATCAAATGGTAATAGTTGTCTTGATCTATTTCTCGACTCTATTCTGTTCCATTGATCTATATGTCTAACCCTTTGATAAAACCACACTGTCTTGATTACTGTAGATTTATATTAAGTTTCAAAATTAGATCATTTTATTTATGTAACTTTGTTCTTCATTCTCAAAATCACTTCAGTTATTTTAGTTTCTTTGCCTTTCCATATAAATTTTAGGATTGGCTCATGCATATCCACAAAAATCCTGCTGAGATTTTTATTTGATTCTTTTAAAAATCTGGAGATAAATTTGGGAAGAATTTAAATCTTTACTATATTGAGTCTTCCTGTCTATGAATACTGTATGCCTACCTTGCCATTCATTTAAGCTGTCTTACACTTCTTTCAGCAATATTTGTACTTTCAGTATAAAGCTTCTGAAAAAATCTTATTAGCTTTTTCCTAAGTATTTCACTTAGAGATCCATGGTTTGATACCATTACATATAAAATTTTTTTTTTTAACTCAGAGTCTTACTGGAGTGCAGTGGCATGATCATGGTTCAGTGCTGCTTCAACCTCCTGGGCTCAGGATCCTTCTGCCTCAGTCTCCCATATACCAGTTAATTTCTTGATTTTTTTTGTAAAGGTTAGATCTCACTACATTGCCTAGATTGGTCTCAAGGTCCTGGGCTCAAGCAATCTTTTTGCCTTGGCCTCCCAAACTGCTTGGATTACAGGTGTGAGCCACTGTGCCCAGCTGGAAGATATCTTTAATGGTATCTTCCATTATAAACCATATCTTTATATACATATGGTTTCCATTTGCATGTAGCTAGTATTTTAAAAATGTGATCAATTTCTGTATGTTGAGCTACTATTTTGTGACCTTGCAAAACTCACTCATTAGTTTTAGGAGTTTCTGTTTGGTTTGAAAGAGAAATAAATTCCAAATTTGAATTGTCTACGTAAACAATCATGCTTGCAAATAAGGATAATTTCGTTTCTTCTTTTTCAATCCATGTCTTTTATTTCTTTTTATTGCTTTTTAGACTGGCAAGACCTTCCAGTAGAATGTTGAATTGGAGTGGCTGAGGTAGCATATTCTTTCTTTGTTCCTGATCTTTAGAGGAAATAAAGTTACCTGATAATAAACATGGTTTGTACTCTAAGATTTTTTTGGTACATACCTTTTATTAGGTTAAAAATTCTCAGCCGGGCTTGGTGGCTCAGCCTGTAATCCCGTGCCTTTGGGAGCCTGAGGTGAGTGGATTGCCTGAGCCTGAGGGTTCGAGACCCGCCTGGGCAACTTGGCGAGACCTCATCTCTACAATAAATCAAAAATTAGCTGAGCGTGGTAGCGCGCGCCTGTAGTTCCAACTACTTGGAAGGCTGAGGTAGAAGGATCGCCGGAGACCGGCAGGTTGAGGCTGCGGTGGCCGGGAGCGGCCACTGCACTCCAGTCTGGGCGACAGAGTGAGACTCCAACTAAAACAAACAAACAAAAAATTCTCTTCTCCTGGGCATGGTGGCTTATGCCTTTAATCCCAGTACTTTGGGAGGTTGAGGTGAGAGGATTGCTTAGCCCAGGAGTTCAAGACCAGTCTGAGCAACACAGTGAGACCTTGTCTCTAAAAAATAAATAAGTAAATAAAAATAATTTTCTTCTATTCCTAGCTTTTTGAGAGTTATCATCATGAATGGATTTTGAATTTTAGAAAAGCAAATGCTTTTGTAGCATGATTGACATGTCATGTGAATTTTCTTCTTTAAAGCATTAATTCAGTGGGTTACATTGGTTCATTTTTAGATATTAAGCCAATTATTTCTATATATTATAGATTCACTTTGCTAATATTTTAGGAAGAATGTTTGTTTTGTAGTTTTCTTACAATGTCTTTGTCTAATTTTTATATCAGGACAATGTTGACTGCATAAAATAAGTTGGGAAGTATTCCTTCCTCTTGTATTTTCTAGACGAAATTGTGTAGAATTTGTGTTATTTAAATGTTTACAAGAATCCACCAGTGAAATCATCAGGCCTGAAGATTTATTTTGCAGAAGGTTTTTAACTATTCATTAAAATTAAACTACTAAAATTTATTTTTTAAATTAGTATGTCTATTTCAGTTACCTATTTCATCTTCAGTAGTTTTGGTAATTTTTATTTCTCAAGGAATTAGTACATTGTATCTGTTATTGGATTTATGTGCTGAGAGTAGTTGGTGGGATTTCTTTGTTATCTTCTTAATGTCTGCAAAGTATGTAGTGATATGTACTCATTTATTCCTGATACTGATAATTTGTGTTTTAAGGGTTTTCCTTCTATCTTTGGTCAATTCTTATTAACAGTATATGTATATTTTTGACACTGTTCAGATTTTCCACAATAAGCATTTGTCATCTTAGTGTTAGAAAAATATTATAATAAAAAGTTAAATATCATTTTAATTCTAAATTTGCTTGGTTTTGCATTTAAATTGTGGATAATAAAGTTAATATATGAATTAAAAATGATAATATACATTAAAGAATTGTATAATTTATATTTATATGTTAGCATTATAATTATAAGCAAAGGAAAACAGTTACATAACTGAATTAGAATAATATAAGTGTTTTCTATCAAATCATGGTAATACTTATATTGCAATTTGGGGGATTTAGGAGATTAGTCTAAATTTTAAAACATGCTATCTCACAACATTTAGAAAAAGTTGTTCACAATTAGATATGTAACTTGTTTAGAAATTTTAATCACTTCTGAAAAATAACTAATTACTATTTAAAATGCAAAAACATTATTTCATTATTTCTAAAGCATCCATTATAGTTTCTTTTTTTTTTTTTTTTTTTTT